>NC_052147.1:90326129-90532399 GCF_902713615.1 Scyliorhinus canicula
CTTCCCACAGACCGACGATGTGAAGGTTAAGTGGATTGGTCACGCTAAATTGACCCTTAGTGTCCAACAAAGTGTGGTTATGGGAATAGGGTGGGGTATTGGGACTGGGTAGGGTGCCCTTTCAGAGGGTCAGTTCAGGCTCGATGGGCCAAATGGCCTCCTCCTGCACTGTATGGATTCTATGGTTCTGAAGACGGATACAATGGGCGGGATTCTCCGACCCCCCCCCCCCCCCCCCCCCCCCCCCCCCCCCCCCCCCCCGGCCGGGTCGGTGAATCGGTGTGGGCGGTGTGAATCCCGCCCCTGGGGCCGCCGAATTCTCTGGCACCGGAGATTCGGTGGGGGTGGGAATCACGCCGGTCGGTGGTCGCTCCCAGTCCCGCCGGCGTAGATTAGACTAGATCCCTTACGGGCAGGACCTGGCGGCACAGGCGGGCGGGCTCCGGGGTCCTGGGGGGGGGGGGGGGGGGATCTGGCCCCGGGGGGTGCCCCTACGGTGGCCTGGCCCGCGATCGGGGCCCACCGATCCACAGGAGGGCCTATGCCATGGGGGCACTCTTTTCCCACATGTCAGCCGTGTCAGCCTCCGCGATGGCCGACACGTAGGTGAACCCCCCCAGCGCATTCGCGGGGATGACGACAGCAGCCGCTGACGTTCCCGCGCGTGCGCAGACTCGCGCAGGCCGGCGGAGTCCCTTCGGCCCCGACTGTCGTGGCGCCAAAGGCCTTCCACGCCAGACGGCGGGGCGCAAAGTACTCCGGCACCTTTGGATTTCGCACCTTTGGGGCGGGCAGACGCCAGAGTGGTTCACGCCTCACCGTTCCTCCGGGACCCCCCGCCCCGCCGGGTCCGGGAGAATCCCGCCCAATGTATTAATTCTATGGAAGCAGCTGAAAGGATCCGTTGAACAGAGGGAGTACATACGGTAGCACATGGCACTGAGTGTGGATCTATGGATGTGGCGAGAACAGTCCAAGGAATGATTTATGTCACAGAAAGTCCTTTAATCCTGGGTGGGTTCGAACATGAAGGATGTTGGAATTCACGTAGATCCTCCGTGTGCTCCGGTTTCCTCCCACAGTCCAAAGATGTGCGGGTTAGGTGGATTGGCCATGCTAAATTGCCCATAGTGTCCTACAAAAAGTAAGGTTAAGGGGGGGTTGTTGGGTTACGGGTATAGGGTGGATACGTGGGTTTGAGTAGGGTGATCATGGCTCGGCACAACATCGAGGGCCGAAGGGCCTGTTCTGTGCTGTACTGTTCTATGTTCTATGTTCTATAAGTCGGAAACAGAGACAGTTGCTGAGGAAGGAAATATGTTTGTGAAAGCAAGTTACAGCTTTCTGGAGTTAATGTTGAGTTCAGCAACATCAGACCATGAACTCTGTCCTCAATATATTTTTCCCTAACCCCCTCCCCCCACAGAGCCAGTCTGTAACTTGTTCTTATGTTTTGTTTTCAGAGAATCCTGATCTTTGTTCAGCAATTAACACACACTGCTTTCTGATCTTCATGCCAGTATTAGTACCTGGCTCTGTCTTTAACATCCCGAAAGACGGGCTGGTAGGTAATTTGGACATTCTGAATTATCCCTCCGTGCACCCGAACAGGCGCCGGAATGTGGCGACTAGGGGCTTATCACAGTAGCTTCATTAGAATGTTAACGTAAGCCTACCTGTGACAATAAAGATTATTATTATTTTTATTATTATCACTCCCTTTGTCTTGTGTCCTTGACAGCTTTGTTAAATCTCTCCTGAGCTCCCACCAATCCAGACCTTCCATTTTGCTCCATCTACCCAACCCTCTCTCTTCAACAGTCTAAAATCATACAGGACTCGAAACATTAACCCTATTTCACTCTCCACAGATGCTGCCAGACTTGCTGAATGTATTGAGCATTTTCTGTTTATATTTCAGAATTCCAGCATCTGCAGCATTTTGCTTTTATGATATTGGTTAGTTTTGGCATACCATTGGATCCTGTGAACTATAGGATCCAGTATGCTCGCAGATCTTGTACAATAGCAGATCCAGTGTGCTAACAGTTCCAATTTGCTAGCTGATCCAACATACTCCCATTTCCAGTATACTGGTGGATTCAATGTACTAATGAACCCAGTATACTAGTTGGTTTGGTGTACCAGTGAATCCAGTGCATTAGTGAAACTAGTGTGCTAGTGGATCTTGTATATGAGTAGATCCAGTGTGATACCCGTTCCAGTGAGCTAGCTGATCCAGCATACTTATAAAGCCAGTCTACTGATGTATCCAATATCGTAACAGATCCAGTATATGAGCGAATTCAGTTCACGGTGGATCAAATGTAATAGTGGATTCGGTATGCTAACACATCTATATACGAGTAGAACCAGTATAGAACATAGAACATAGAACACTACAGCGCAGTACGGGCCCTTCGGCCCTCGATGTTGCGCCGACCTGTGAAACCATCTGAAGCCTATCTGACCTACACTATTCCATTTTCATCCATATGTCTATCCAGTGACCACTTAAATGCCCTTAAAGTTGGCGAGTCTACTACTATTGCAGGCAGGGCGTTCCACACCCCTACTACTCTCTGAGTAAAGAAACTGCCTCTGACATCTGTCCTATATCTATCACCCCTCAATTTAAAGCTATGTCCCCTCGTGTTGGTCATCACCATCCGAGGAAAAAGACTCTCACTGTCCACCCTATCTAACCCTCTGACTATTTTATATGTCTCTATTAAGTCACCTCTCAGCCTTCTCCTCTCTAACGAAAACAACCTCAATTCCCTGAGCCTTTCCTCGTAAGACCTTCCCTCCATACCAGGTAACATCCTAGTAAATCTCCTCTGAACCCGTTCCAAAGCTTCCACATCCTTCCTATAATGTGGTGACCAGAACTGCACGCAGTACTCCAGGTGCGGCCGCACCAGAGTTATGTACAGCTGCAGCATGACCTTGTGGTTCCGAAACTCAATCCCCCTGCTTATAAAGGCTAGCACACCATATGCCTTCTTAACAGCCCTATTAACCTGGGTGGCAACTTTCAGGGATTTATGTACCTGGATGCCGAGATCTCTCTGTTCATCTACACTACCAAGAATCTTGCCATTAGCCCAGTACTCTGCATTCCTGTTACTCCTTCCAAAGTGAACCACCTCACACTTTTCCGCATTAAACTTCATCTGCCACCTCTCAGCCCAGCTCTGCAGCTTATCTATGTCCCTCTGTATCCTATAACATCCTTCAGCACTATCCCCAACTCCACCGACCTTCGTGTCATCTGCAAATTTACTAACCCATCCTTCTACACCCTCTTCCAGGTCATTTATAAAAATGACAAACAGCAGTGGCCCCAAAACAGATCCTCGCGCTCATTTGTGCAGTCCTTAGCTTTGGAGCCAATAATTTGGCAGGCTTCGATTACTGCCTTTGATTTGAGCCAATAAAGGGGCGGGTGCCTTGATGGCTGGGCGTGTCCTGAGCGGTCATTGACCTTGGCTGTTTGGGCTTCCTGGGTGAAGGGAGTGGCGCCAATGTGTCTGGAATTGTATCTGATACCTGAGTACAGTAGTCCCCCTTTATAACGCGGGTGTTGGGGTCCAAGACAGCCACCCGCGTTGCAACCGAGCCGCGGATATCCACGATGGGGGTTTTAAATTTATTTAAAAATCTATGCTTGCGCTTCCCATTGAGAGTCTACGGGGGGCGGGGGGAGAGGTCAGACCCCCGTAGACTCACAATGGGAAGCGCTAGCATAGATTTTTAAATAAATTTAAAACCCCCATCGTGGATCTAATTAAAACAGTGTCAATTTCAGCGGCCGGCTCACTTTGATCCGGAGAGGGAAGCTGCTCTCTCACTGAAACAATCAGCCGGCCGCTGAAATTGACACTGCCCGCTGCTCTCTCCCTCCAATCCAACTTTTAAGTTTTAATGTTTCTGATTGGAGGGAGAGAGCAGAGAACACAGGAGGAGGTCATACGGGCCTCTGCAACACCAGCATGGTCTCACATCGCCCCTCCCCTCTGTAGCTGGGGTTCAGGCTGTGGCTGCTGGGGTACAGGCTGTGGCTCCTGGGGTACAGGCCATGGCTGCTGGGCTTCAGGCTGTGGCTGCTGGGGTACTGTGGCTGCTGGGCTTCAGGCTGTGGCTGCTGGGGTACTGTGGCTGCTGGGGTTCAGGCTGTGGCTGCTGGGGTACTGTGGCTGCTGGGGTTCAGGCTGTGGCTGCTGGAGTACAGGCCGTGGCTGCTGGGGTGCAGGCCGTGGCTGCTGGGGTGCAGGCCGTGGCTGCTGGGGTGCAGGCCGTGGCTGCTGAGGTACAGGCTGTGGCTGCTGGGGTACTGATTGGAGGGAGAGAGCAGCGGGCAGTGTCAATTTCAGCGGCCGGCTGATTGTTTCAGTGAGAGAGCAGCTTCCCTCTCCGGATCAAAGTGAGCCGGCCGCTGAAATTGACACAACTGACAGTTGGGGTCCATAAGCCCCCCCGCGGTATATCGCGAACCGCGGTATTGCGGAGCGCGGTATAACGGGGGACTACTGTACCAGTCCCTTATCCTGGGGAAATGGCTATTAGAATTGGCTCGGGGTTTCAATACTGTCTGGTTCTCTGTCAGCAAATATACATTTAGGCTCTGAGTTTGCCTGAATCCTGTATTGGCCATGTTTCACTTGAGTCTTTGCAAGTATCCATGATTCCTTTGTAAGTGGCCATCCCAGATGGCTACAGTCTGTCCTCTTGATCCTAAACACGAAGCGCGGTGGATCACAATACTGATCCTTCATCTGTTCTTTGGGGTGCCGGGTACCCTTGGTCAAGGACAGATAATACTCTGTCCTATGTATTGGTGCATTTACCTATGGTTTTTAATATATCACACATTCATAAACTCTAAAGGGGCACCATAACATTTCATCATTCATTTAAGTTCTTTACACAAGGGGAATCTCTAACTGTCCTTACCTAAACTACACTTATGCTGCTAGCTAATAGCCAAAAAGAACTTATATTACAGTACAAAAATTTTAAACAATAGCAGCATCACATTCCTACTTAACTTATTACATTTACCGAAACGCAAACTTTATTTATCAGAATAGGGTTGAAAAAGAGTGTGGGGTCTGTTGAAGTCCAACAAAAGGGGCCCGGAGTGTGTATATTGGGGAGCGGGAGGCTCTCCTTTGCTATTTTCGAAGTCTAAGTGTCTGAACGACACTGCAGAGTATTGCAATAACTAATAGGGCTTCTACCGTGTATGAGAGGGAATACCATTTTACGATGTTATTGCACCATGTAGCGGTATCAGTGTTTATTTCATGGGAGGTGTGGTGTCCAGGCTAGGGGTATCGTGTGGTATTGTGTTTGGGGCCAATGTGGTCTGGGTTACAGGGGACGTCGATGCACGCAACTGTAGTGATCCAACGATGATCATGATGGAGGTCATCAGTTCTGTCTTCATCTTGTCTTTTTGTTCCTTGTATCATAGAATTTCATAGAATTTACAGTGCAGTGCAGAAGGAGGCCATTCGGCCCATCGAGTCTGCACCGGCTCTTGGAAAGAGCACCTGACCCAAGGTCAACACCTCCACCCTATCCCTTTAAAAAAAAAAAAATTTTTATTGAAATTTTTGAACAATGTATAACAACAAAACAATAATAATAGCAATAATAAACAGCCCCCCGGACCCGTAACAACGCATATAACGAGCCCCCCCCCCCCCCGAGTTGCCGCTGCTGCTGACCTAGTTCCTTATCGTTGAGCCAGAAAGTCGAGGAAAGGCTGCCACCGCCTAAAGAACCCTTGTACCGACCCCCTCAGGGTGAATTTGACCTTCGCCAGCTTAATGAATCCCGCCATGTAATTGATCCAGGTCTCCATGCTCGGCGGTCTCGCATCTTCCCATTGCAACAAGATCCTCCGCCGGGCTACTAGGGACACAAAGGCCAAAACATCGGCCTCTTTCGCCTCCTGCACTCCCGGCTCCACTCCAACCCCAAATATCGCGAGTCCCCAGCCTGCTTGACCCTGGACCCTACCACCCTCAACACCGTCCTCGCCACCCCCTGCCAGAATTCCCCCAGTGCCGGGCATGCCCAAAACATATGGGCATGGTTCGCTGGGCTCCCCGAACACCTAATGCACCTGTCCTCACCCCCAAAAAACCTGCTCATCCTCGTCCCGGACATATGAGCCCTGTGCAGTACCTTGAACTGGATGAGGCTAAGCCTCGCACATGAAGAGGAGGAGTTCACCCTCTCCAGGGTGTTCGCCCACGTCCCCTCCTCAATCTGCTCCCCCAGCTCCACCTCCCACTTGGCCTTCAGCTCCTCTACCGACGCCTCCCCCACCTCCTGCATTACCTGGTAGATGTCAGACACCTTCCCATCCCCGACCCACACCCCCAAAAGCACCCTATCCCTTACCCCCCGCGGGGGCAGCAAAGGGAACCCCTCCACCTGCCGCCTAGCAAACGCCTTGACCTGAAGGTACCTGAACATTTTCCTAGGTGGGAGCTCAAACTTCTCCTCCAGCTCACCCAGGCTCGCAAACCTCCCGTCAATGAACAGGTCTCCCAAATTCCGTATGCCCGCCCTGTGCCACCCCAGGAACCCGCCATCAATGTTCCCTGGGACAAACCGGTGGTTCCCCCGCAGCGGGGCCTCCACCGAGCCCCCCACTTCCCCCCTGTGTACCTCCACCCTATCCCAATAACCCAGTAACCCCACCCAACACTAAGGCAATTTTGGACACTAAGGGCAATTTATCATGGCCAATCCACTTAACCTGCACATCTTTTGACTGTGGAAGGAAACTGGAGCACCCGGAGGAAACCCACGCACACACGGGGAGGATGTGTAGACTCCACACAGACAGTGACCCAAGCCGGAATCGTACCTGGGACCCTGGAGCTGTGAAGCGATTGTGCTATCCGCAATGCTACCGTGCTGCCCTATCCTCGTATCCTCGTATCTTCCTAGGGGTGCAAGCATAATATCTGTTATTACCTTTGTTTAATGTCTCGTTTGTCTGTCTGTTTCTCCTTAATATCAATTTCCCATTAGAATTGTCACCACGTGTGACTCATTTTTTAAAAAACCAACCATTTTGGAGATAAGGCATCCAAAAAAAACCATTCTGTTAAAGTGCAAGCAATCTCGCAGCTCGTCGATGCATTGAGTGGGAGGAGAATTTCTCTGTCCAGCGCCGAGGTAGTTTTTGTAATAGCAGCAAATTTTGTTTCAACCAAGTGTTGAACATGTAAATATCATTTGGGGTTAGCGACCGAAGGGTCACCGGAAACCAAGGTTGAGTGCAGAGACTGTGGCAAAGAGCATTCTTTAAAGCACACGCAAAAAAAAACAGATCAGGGTAAACAAAGACCTGCCAGAGACAGTAAAGAGTTTTAAAAAACTTTTCCAAATCAGTGATGAGAACAGGGGGTGCTTATGAGCTGCAGCAGAGCAGAAATGGGTGGAAACCCCGGGTAGGGCGGTGATCAGTGCCGTACCTGAGCTTGGCTGATCGAACACATCGGGGGTCCTCAGGCTGGGCGGGAATTAGTGCTGTTACTCCGTTGCCTGGGTGACCATACACGAGCGGAAAGAGTTTGTAATATATGGACTCTGAGAATGTGCAGACGAGTAATAATGCTGCATCAAGAAATTTAGCGGATGGGCGACATTAATTAAACATCCGAGACCAGAAGAATAAAGTGTATCAAGAAATTCGAGAAATAAAGGCGGGCAGACTCCATCAGAAAATAGGACACCGTAAATCTCAATCGGTTCCTTTTTCTCATTATCTGGACACCTCAGGATTCCATTTCAAAAAGTGTCGTAAAAGGATTACCACAACGGCAGTCAGACTCTGAGTCATCACCATCTCCTGGTTGCCAAACTCGTGTCTGGTGTTTTCTTGCTGTGGCCGCGTGGGCCGTCATGGGATCCGAATCGTCGTTCCGTACCAATCGGCAAGAGTTATCGCGGTGCCAATGGGGAATTCTTTGGACAGAAGGGGCGGTAGCAGCAAAGGGCAAATTTCTATCATCGGGCGGTGGCGGTGGCTCTGGTTGTGGCAATGAAAGGGGGTATGAGGGGCCAAACATATCTTGGTCGGGGTTCCTGGGGCTGGAGCGACTGGGGCCTGGGTGGTTGTGCCATTGGTCATTGATTTCAAGTAAGTCTGGAGCGCTGTCGCTAGCGTCCGAATCAAGTTTAAGGTGGAAAGTTGTTCCTGGGGCGGAGACAAGGTCGGGTCTGTGGATGTGCTGTCCTGGCTGGGAGAGGATCGGACTAGGTTGTCAGTGGGTGGGGTGTAATCGTCTGCTATTGCCAGGGAGACGTGGTGTGAGTGGCTGCACTGGGTTCCATAAACCTTAAGTTGGTTGATATGAAACCATCCTGACTTTCCATTAGGGTACGTTATTTTATATACCGAAGTGCTTACTTTATCTGAAATCGAGTAGGGTCCTGCAAATTTAGGGGAGAGGAATGAACTGGGGTTATATAGGGAAACCATCACCTGCTGACCGACTGTATACTCTACTGGGTGTACTGTTTGATCATAGCAGGCCTTACTCTGCTTTTTCCTAGCGTCTAGTCGCACAGCTGCAGCGAGCTGGGCTGCATTAACATTTTCCATTACCTGTTGGACTGCTTTTTTGTGGGTGAGGGCGGTGACTGTGGGGCTGGCCAAATCAAGTCCTAATAAATATTCAGTTCCTTTCATGGGTCGTCCGATCATAAGGGTGTGGGGGTGAAACCTGTGGAAACTTGATACCGTGTTCCTAATAAACATAAGGGCGAATGGGAGAACTGTGTCCCATGTAGTGTTGTGCTGTAGCACCATTTTCCTGATAGTCGCTTTTAGGGTTCTGTTCATACGTCCCACAATGCTGCTGGATTGTGGGTGATAGGCAATATGGAATTTTTGTTTTATCCCAAAAGTCGTCAAAACTTTCTGCATCACTCTTCCTGTAAAATGCGAACCTTGGTCCGATTCAATGCTGCGGGTGGGTCCCCAGCGTGTAAATATTTGCTTTGTTAAAATCTTGGCTGTTGCCTTAGCCGTGTTTGTCCTGGAGGGAAATGCTTCCACCCATTCTGTGAAGGTGTCGATCACCACCAACAATATTTAAAACCATTTCTGCAGGAGGGGGTGGGGACCAATGTAACCTAGCTGTAAATTCATCCATGGGCCATTAACAGGGCGGGTGTGTCTTAACTGACCTTTTCCTGGAGTATCTGTCTGGCTTATTTTGAGCACAAATTAAACAATTTTCAATATAATGTGTGCCGTCTTCTTTAAATCGGGCCACCAGCTCAAAGGTCTTAAGTGGGCAATGGTGGTTTCTATCCCCTGATGTCTGTGTCCGTCATGAAATTGACAAATAATCTGGTCCCTGTCTTGGGTGGGGACCACATAAATTCCATTCTTTAATACAATTCCGTCCTGTACCGTCAGTGTGTCCTTGAATTTGTCACGGGGGCTGGGAAGTTACCGTTTAAAATTTGCTGAAGAGTGTCGTCTGCCTTTTGGGCCTGTGCTAAATCTTGGATATTTATCTGTGAGACCTGGACTGCGTGTACTGTGGCACTCTCGGGGTGTTGCCAAAAGTGATCGTCTCGTGATCCTGCCTTTGTTAGGGCGTCTGCTTTTATGTTACCGGGTGGGGACGAACGGTGATGACTTCTGACTTTTATTATGCCATATTTGCGGCCTTTAGCTGTTTCAAGAATGTGCTTCAGTAATGGCGCTGGGGGTAGGGGTTTACCGTCGGCGGATATGAATCCTCTAGATTCCCACAGGGGCAGGAATTCCGTCAAACTGTTACAGACACATAAACTGTCCGAATATATATCTGCGGGGGTTGGGAAAGAATCTGGGTGCTGCACTATGTATGCGATGGCTGCTAACTCGGCTGCCTGTGATCCTAAATATCCTGGTAATTTTAGCGATAACTCCTCTAATGCGCGTCCCTGCGCTTCTTCCACATATATACCACATCCTGTAATCCTTTTTCCATTATCAACGGTGGAGGAGCCAACTACATAAATTTTTAAAGATTTATCCGTGGGCTGGGTTCTCTGCGATCTGATGCCTGCTTTTGTGGATAGCGATTTAGGAATAAAGGGTCCTGTGTTGTGCCTGGTTGTGATGATTTCACACTCATGTAGGTTTCCTTCATACTGCAAGTTATCTGCTAAAAATGTGTGTGTCTTTGTCCTTTTTACTGTGATGTCCCTTCCTTGTAAGAGTAGGGTCCAGCGCGCTGCTCTAATCTGGCTAACTGAACCGTCCTTTAACTTACTATCTAACAGTAGTTGTGTTGGGGTGTGCTCGGTTAAAATCGGGGTTGAGGCCTGTGGTGTATGCAAAGTACTGAACAGCCCAAAGAACTGCGAGCAAGTGCCTTTCACAGGCTGCAAATCCTTGCTCCACTGAGTCCAAAGTGCGCACGATCTGGCCAGTAGAAGTGTGGCTTGCACTCTGCGCAGACTTGGCAGTCCCTGGTTACAGTCCTGACCTCCTCAATGGAGTAGGGCAGGTTGCGGGCCTTGATGAAATGGAAGAACTGGGTGACCCCCGGGTAGCAGAGGTCATAGTGGAGAGCCCGGAGTCGGTCCACTTGTGTGCTGGCACATGTACCGAGGGATAGGGCATCAGGGGGCTCATTGAGCTTCCCTGGGCGATACAAAATCTCGTAATTATAGGTGGAGAGCTAGATCCTCCACCTCAAGATCTTGTCATTTTTGATCTTGCCCCGCTGTGTATTATTGAACATGAAGGGAACCGACCGTTGGTCAGTGAGGAGAGTGAATGCCTCCAATGTCGCACAGCTTCCACAATGGCTTGGGCATCCTTTTTGACAGAGGAGTGCCGATTTTTGGAGGCATGGAGGGTGTGGGAAAAGAAGGCCACGGGCCTGCCCACCTGGTTGAGGGTGGCGGCCAGAGCTACGTCCGATGCATCGCTCTCCACCTGGAAGGGGAGGGACTCGTCGACCGCGTGCATCGTGGTCTTGGCGATGTCTGTCTTGATGCGGTTGAAGGCCTGGCAGGCCTCAGCCACCAGGGGGAAAACTGTGGACTGAATGAGTGGGCGGGCCTTGTCTGCGTAATTAGGGACCCACTGAGCATAATAGGAGAAAAACCCCAGGCATCGTTTCAGGGCCTTGGGGCAGTGGGGGAGAGGGAGTTCCAGGAGGGGACTCATGTGGTCGGGGTTGGGCCCTAGTACTCCATTTTCCACGACATAGCCAAGGATGGCGAAGCGGTTGGTGCGGTACACACATTTCTCCTTATTGCATGTGAGATTAAGGAGTTTGGCGGTCTGGAGGAATTTTTGGAGGTTCGCGTCGTGGTCCTGCTGATCGTGGCCGTAGATGGTGACGTTATCTAGGTATGGGAAGGTGGCCCGCAGTTCGTACCGGTCAACCATTCGGTCCATCTCTCGCTGGAAGACTGAGACCCCATTAGTGACGCCGAAGGGAACCCTAAGGAAGTGATAGAGGCGGCCATCTGCTTTGAACGCAGTGTATTGGCGGTCCTCCGGGCGGATGGGGAGCTGGTGGTAGGCAGACTTCAAGTCCATTGTGGAAAAGACTCGATACTGCGCAATCTGGTTGACCATGTCAGATATGCGTGGGAGGGGGCACGCGTCGAGCTGCGTGTACCGATTGATGGTCTGACTGTAATCGATGACCATCCTGTGCTTCTCCCCAGTATTCACTACCACCACTTGAGCCCTCCAGCGGCTGTTGCTGGCCTCAATGACCCCTTCCCGCAGAAGCCATTGGACCTCCGACCTGATGAAGGTCCTGTCCTGGGCATTGTACCGTCTGCTCCTGGTGGTGACGGGTTTGCAATCTGGGGTGAGGTTCGCAAACAGGGAAGGTGGGTCGACCTTAAGGGTCATGAGGCCGCAGACAGTGAGGGGGGTAGGGGTCCGCCGAATTTTAAAGTTAGGTTTTGGAGATGCCACTGAAAATCCAGGCTGAGTAACAGGGCAGCGCAGAGGTGGGGGAGGACGTAGAGCCGGAAGTTGATGTTCGGAGGTAGCTTTCGAAGCAGGCTAGCCAGTGGTCAAAGGCGGACGTGGCATTAGCTGCTTGAGGGCTCAGCTGAAGGCGATCAGGCTTGATGCGGAGATCCATCATTTAAAAAATCTTACTCAATAAATTGATGCACTATCAATTACCAGAAAGACGAGAATAGTGGAACAATCGAGGCTTTATTGAGCAAGATGTTGTGCCTCCTATAGCTGGAACCAGAATGGCTGCAGCACAGGAGAGCACACAATTTTATATGCCGTCTACTGGGCGGAGCCAGCAGGCAGGGATTTACCATTGTACCTCTAATATACGGGCAGTGCCGTAATATACATCTAATACACTGCTAGTGGTGACGACCACAGGGCGGAAGCCCGAAGTAGGGTCAATTCCTCCTCGTCTTGTGCTAGGCTCAGTTTAATCCAGTTTAAGGTGGTCCACCGGACCCACATGACGGTGGCGAGGGTGAGTACGTTTTTCGGAGTAGAAGATAGATGTGCGAGGTGTGTGGGAAGCCCAGCAAACCATGTCCATATTTTTTGGGCATGCCCGAAGCTTGGAGGGTTCTGGCAGAGGTTTGCCAAGGCAATGTCCACGGTGCCGAGTCCAGAAGTGGCGATCTTTGGCGTGTCAGAAGACCCGTGAGTTCAGGGAATTAAAGAGGCCGACGTTCTGGCCTTTGCCTCCCTGGTAGCATGGAGACGCATCCTTTTAATGTGGAGGGAATCAAAGCCCCCAAGTGTAGAGACTTGGGTCAATGACATGGCTGGGTTTCTCAGCCTCGAGAAAATAAAGTTTGCCTTGAGAGGATCAATGCTAGGGTTCTCCAGGAGGTGGCAGTCGTTCGTCAACTTTCTTGGAGAAATGTTAAATGTCGGCAATAGCAGCTTTCCGAGAGTGGGAGGGGAGGGGAAATGTTGTTTTATGTTATTTCATATGGTCTGTGAAGATAGAGCCAATTGGGGAAATGTCTATTTTTTCACCATGTTAATGTTTAATGTTTACTGTTCTTTTTCTGTTATTGTTATAAAATTTTACAAATACTTCAATAAAAATATTTTTTTTACAAATAAAAGACCTTTTCTTTTAGGATTTTTTTGGGTTCACTTTACATCCAATGGAGTGTAGGAGACCTAATAGTTTGGAGAGAAGCGAAATGTGCTCTTCCTTGGTATCAGTTTGTAGGAGCAAGTCGTCCACATACTGAATGAGGCATTTGGGTCGGGAAAATTTGGATAATCCATTTGCCAATTGTCGGTGGAAAATGGAGGGGGAGTTATGGAAACCTTGCGGAAGGCATGTCCACGTATATTACCGTCCTTGGAACGTGAAGGCAAATTTGTATTGACAATTCTTAGCTAATGGAATGGACCAGAAGCCATTGCTAATGTCCAATACCATGAAATACCTTGACTGTAGTCCCTGCTTTAGCATTGTCTTGTGACTCGTGACAACGTTCAGGTCTGCTAATGGAGTTGCTTTATTGAGTTCTCTGTAATCGATGGTCAGTCTCCATGAACTGTCTGGTTTCCTTACGAGCCAAATTGGGGCATTGTTTGTTGAGGCTCGGGGCCAAATTACACCTTGGTCTAGCAACCTTTGAATTACTTTTGCAATTTCTCCCTCGGCTTGCTGTGGGCAGCCGTATTGTTTCTGGGGCTTGGGATCGGGACCTGTAATGGTGACTGTTCCCGGAATTTTTCCACAATCGTGCTTGTGCTGGGCGAAGGATGCTTTCTGTTTCCTTAGGACCTCTCTAATTGTCCTATCTGTACTAATGGCTTGCGGATCAAACCAATAGTCGCCTACTGAGCAGATTCTGTGTTCGTAGTCTCCTACTGTGAGCGTAGCGGGGGCTCTTGCTGTTCTAGCCATTTTCCAAACACACTTATTCACGGGGTCAAAGGAAAGGTTGTGTGAACTCATGAAGTCGATCCCTAAAATGTGTTCTACTGTTCGGGGCAAATCTACTAAAACAATGGGTTGCTTGGCATTAACGGTCCCGATTTGAATATCTACGGGGGCCGTAATGTATCCCTGCTGGATATGTCCTGTAAATCCGCTAAGAGTGATAGCGTCTGTAGTGGGCCATTTGTCACGCTGAAATATTGTGGAGGAGTTTAAAGTGGTGCAGGACCCTCCTGTGTCCCAAAGGAACTCTACGCGGTGTCCCCGGACTGTGCCTGTGACTACTGGTCTACCTGACTTGTCCCAGAGTGTGTCGGACACCCAAGTTGGGGAGTCCGAACACCGTCAATCTGTGCTATTTATAGCAGAATTGTTTGGGCGGGCGCTAATACTGTGTATAGGCCTGGCATTGTTCCTATGTGGGGCGTTCGCTTGCTGATTCCATTGCTAGTTCGGGGGGGCACTGCATTCGCGGGCATAATGTCCCTTTTGTCCACAAGTATAGCATCCCTGTGCTCTGTGGTGCTATCTGTCATGTGGGCAGCACGGTAGCACAAGTGGATAGTACTGTGGCTTCACAGCCCCAGGGTCCCAGGTTCGATTCCCCGCTGGGTCACTGTCTGTGCGGAGTTTGCACGTTTTCCCCGTGGCTGCATGGGTTTCCTCCGGGTGCTCCGGTTTCCTCTCACAGTCCAAAGACGTGCAGGTCAGGTGGATTGGCCATTATAAATTGCCCTTAGTGACCAAAAAGGTTAGGAGGGGTTACGGGGATAGGGTGGAAGTGAGGGTGTAAGTGAGTTGACTCGGTGCAGACTCGATGGGCCGAATGGCCTCCTGCTGCACTGTATGTTCTATGTCTACCTTTGTTTACCCATGCGGGGTCCTGATGTGTCCTTACTGGATTCATATTTGCTTCTGCCTTCTCCTGCTCTGCCTTTTTATGTAGGGATTGTTCCAAGCTCTAGAAAGTCTCTTCAGAACCCACACTTCGTTATTTGTGGCGTCTGAGGGGGTCATAATTCACACAGGCCTTTTGACCTGCTTCTGTGGCACGGAGACTAAAATATGGGTCCATTTGGTTGTGTTTTTGACATTTAAGTGTGCGTGGACTAAATCTCCAAACACCGTTTTGAAGTGTATCCAAAGGCGTCCTGCATATGCAGTTGGATGCTCTCCCTTCTTTTGTCTGCAGCGATTGAGACCTACGGGATCTCCTCTGTTATAACCAATTGCATCTAAAACTTCTGCCTTCATCTCCTGGAGGCTTCCTCCTCCTACATTCTGTGTACCGGGTAATGCTGAACTAATGGATGGGTCAAGGCTCATCACTATAAGTTTCACTACCTCCGGTTCGTCCAGACCGTACATAACTGTCTGTTATCTTATTCGTTCAAAGAAATGGTGTGGGTCTGCTGTAGGTTGGAATGGTTCAATTTTGGTGCAGGCATCTCTCAATTGGGTGATGGTTAGTAGGGTGGTGTAAACGAAATCAGGCTCCTCGCGATCCTGTGACGTGCGCTGTGTGGTAACTGCATTCATGGGGGTGTGTGCTGCCTGTGCAGTCGGTGGTGCGGGTGCTTTCCTTTTTGGGGCCTGGGGGGCTCTATTGTGATTCTCAGTGTCTTCTACATATCTATAGGCATATATTTACATATCTAGATATATCTACATATCATTGAGTTCCTGCCAATCGGGGCCATCTTCCTGGTCTAAATTTGGTCCAAAGGTGTCTCTGAAACCATTTTGCACTGAGAGCAGTGACTGTAACCTTGAAATTTGCTGCCTGCATCTGGCGTGGTCTACTGAACTCTTACTTTGCTCCGTTGTGGAACTGTGGAGTGTTCGTAGAGCTGCCTTCAAGGCTGCGCGTTGCTTCTTTAACTGTTCTACCTGTTGTTCCATCTCTTCTCTTACCAAGACTGTGCATTGTGTATCCTGGTAGGCCTTATCGTATTGTGTCTGAAAGCTGCTTAGGTGGGCTAAACAAGATTGGTATACCCGTTTGACATCAGCCATCTCCTTGTCTTTTGCTGCTAGCTGCTCTCGGAGTTGCTCATTAACCTTTTCACACTTGCTAACGTTTCCCTCACTCGTCTCCTCTTTCTCCACAAGTTGTCTGCGGAGCGTCCTCATAACCTCCTCTATGCCTCGCAATTGTGCCAGACAGGACACGATTGCCATCGGCTTACGAACTTTCCCTAAATTATTCTTGTGTATCTCGGTTAGGTTGTCCCACCAAGTTTATCCGATACTACCAGGACCTGAATCTTCATTCGAACAAAACTCAGACCAAAGGGGCCATCCTTTCCCCTTTAAGTATTTCCTTAGCAGGGCAGCACGGTGGCACAGTGGTTAGCATTGCTGCCTACGGCGCTGAGGACCTGGGTTCGAATCCCAGCCCTGGGTCACTGTCCATGTGGAGTTTGCACATTCTCCCTGTGTCTGCGTGGGTTTCACCACCACAACCCAAAGATGTGCAGGGTAGGTGGATTGGCCACGCTAAATTGCCCCATAATTGGAAAAAATAATTGGGTACTCTAAATTTATTTTTTTAAAAAAGTATTTCCTTAGTTCCTCTTCCCATATGGGACACTGCTCCGCTCTGTTGGTCGCTGCGACCTCGGGTTCCCGTGGGTTCATAAGGCGTTCCATTGCCTTTGCTGCCATTTCTACTGGTATCTGTTTTCTGTATCCTAAATTTGGGACAGGTGGGAATAGGGCGGCAATGCAAACAGCGGGTATGGCCTAAGCTATTTTCCGGTTCATAAAACCCCCGATAGTTTTACGCAATAAAATCTAACGGGTTTACTTTATATCCCTGTTAGTACGCTTGCAAATTACTACACACTTCCGAATCTTAGAGGTTTGATCAGTACGGCTCTTACACTTGTGGTTTCTTTCACTTTTCCAATTGGATTTTTAATTCAACGTTTTGTGGGTTCTCTCGGAGTGGCAAAGTCACTTCTAGGTCGAGTCCCGTCAGAGGTTGCCAATAATGTTGCCAATTTGCACCGGAGACGCCAATAATGTTGCCCTTTTTAATACTGAGTGATATTGCTTTTCAGAGTCGCCAGATATCAGATGATATCACCACAAGGTTCAACCGGATATTGATCAAAGACCCAACAACCAGTCAGTTAGTTCAAGTTCAATAATAGTTTATTTACACACACAATTAACTCACACATGCAACATAAAAACACCATAAGCTATATTATACCTAACACTACAACAACTTGTACTTAACTTCAGGCACCCGACTTTGGCAGAGGAACAAGGCCTTTGTTCGGATCTGGAGTGGCTGGGTCTGGAGAAGTAACTTCAGTTCTGCTGGGCTCATCCGTCTGGTAGTGATTGTTGATCTTGAACTTGCTTCTGGTCGTGGTGCTGCAGTTGGCTTCAGGTATAGGCCGGGACGAAGAGTGCCGGTGTGCCAGGGCCAAAAGAGATTGAACACATGGCAGTGTCTCTCTTTATCCTTTGGGGTTTCATGCTCTTTTGGGCGTCCTTAGCTTTGGAGCCAATAATTTGGCAGGCTTCGATTACTGCCGTCGATTTGTGCCAATAAAGGGGCGGGTGCCTTGATGGCTGGGCGTGTCCTGAGCGGTCATTGTCCTTGGCTGTTTGGGCTTCCTGGGTGAAGGGAGTGGCGCCAATGTGTCTGGACAGTTCCATCTGATACCCTCTGACCCAGCTCCGCACCTTCTCCACAAAGAACTGGTACTCAGGTATCAGATACAGATCCAGACACATCGGCGCCACTCCCTTCACCCAGGGGAAATGGGCCATTAGAATGCAAATCGGCTAGGGGTCTCAATACTGTCTGGTTCTCTGTTAGCAAATATACATTGAGGCTGTGAGTTTGCCTGAATCCTGTATTGGCCATATTTCCCTTGAGTCTTTGCAAGTATCCATGTTTCCTTTGTAAGTGGCCATCCCAGATGGCTACAACAGGGTGGAGAGGCCGCTCTCCATCTCATCAGGATCGGCCTTTGGGCGATCAACGAGGCGAAGGCTATGATATCTGCCTCTGCACCCGTTTCCAACCCTGGCTGGTCCGACACCCCGAATATGGCCTCCCAGGGGGACCCGAGTCCAGTTTCACGTGCACCACCTTGGAAATTACCCTAAAAACCTCCTTCTTCCAGTAATCCTCTAGCTTTGGACAGGACCAAAACATATAAACGTGATTAGCGCCCCCCTCTCCCTCCCTCCCCTCAACGCTCACACACATCTGCTCCTTCAAAGAATCGGCTTATCTTCACCCTCATGAGGTGTGCTCTGTACACCACCTTCAGCTGTAGCAGCCCCAACCTCGCACACGAGGTGGAGGGATTCACTCTCCGGAGCACCTCACACCAGAACCCCTCCTCTATAACCTCTCCCAACTCTTCCTCTCACTTTGCTTTGATCCCTTCTTGTGGTGCCTTATCCTCTTCCAAAATAGCTCCGTACACCGCTGACACTACCCCCTTCTCCAGTCCCCCTGTCGTCAGCACCTCCTCCAGCAATGTGGAGGCCAGTTCCTCCGGGAAGCTCTGTATCTCCTTTCTGGCAAAATCTTGAACCTGCATGTATCTAAATATTTCACCCTGCTCCAGCCCATACTTTGCTTCCAGCTCCTTCAATCCTGCAAACCGACTCCTAAGAAACAAATCTTTTTGTGTCTTAATCCCCTTCTCCTCCCATTTCTGAAAATTTCCATTCCACTTCCCTGGCTTTTTCTGCGCGGTCGCTCGGCCAGTCCGAGCCAGAGAATCGGCGGCCCTGCTAATTCCAGCGGCCCGCGGCCAGCGCCGTGCCAAATGCACCAGAGCAAATAGCGTCGATTACACACCTCAGAGAATCGCGCGTCGGGGCGTCATGGTGGGGTAGCGGCGATTCTCTGGCCCGGCACGGAGAATTGTGCCCCCTATGCTCTATCCTTTCCATTATTTGCACTATTCCTTTCCATTTCCCCGAACTTCTTAATACGATGGCCAACGGCTCAATCGCGAGTGCAAACAGCAGGGGGGACATAGGACACCCCTGCCTAGTCCCACAGTGGAGAGGAAAGTATCTCGAGCTGATGTTGTTTGTGCGGACACTCGTCCTCGCCTCCTTATATAGCAGCTTTAGCCAGTTCACAAATCTGGGTCCAATTCCAAACTGCTCCAGAATTGCCATCAAGTACCCCCATTCTACCCAGTCAAGTGTCTTCTCAGCGTCCAATGCCACAACCACCTCTGTTTCCATCCCCTCCTCCGGTGCCATAACGACGTTCAATACCCTTCTAACGTTTGAAAAGAGCTGCCTCCCTCTCACGAACCCTGTCTGATCTTCACCTATCACCTTCTGGAGGCACACCTCCAGCCTACCTGCCACTACCTTCGCCAATACTTTTGCGTCCACATTCAGAAGCGATATGGGCCTATACGACCCACACGTCGGATCCTTATCTTTTTTTAGCAACAGTGAAATCGATGCCTGCCCCAAGGTTTGTGGCAACACCCCCTTCCCTATCGCCTCTCCAAACATCCCCACCATCAGGGTGCCAGCTTATCCTTGAATTTTTTATAATATTCCACCGGAAACCCATCCGGCCCTGTCACCTTCCCTGACTGCATCCTCCCAATCGCATCCTTTATCTCCTGCTCCACTATTGCTCCTTCTAATGTAACCCTGTCCCCCTCCCTTAGCCTCGGTTACTCCAACCCATCTAGAAATTCCTGCATCTGCCACTTGCCATCCTAAAAGCTTGCTGTACCTATTCGATCCAATGTGCTTGCAGCTCCAACATGCTAATGGTTCCACCAACCAGCAGAACCAGTATATTAAAGAATCCAGTGTACCAGATGATCCACATACTAGTATATCCATTGAATCCTTACAGTGCAGAAAGAGGCCATTCAGCCCATAGAGTCTGCACTGACCCTCTGAAAGAGCTAACTTGGCCCACTACCCCGTCCTATCCCTGTAACCCCACTTAACCTACACATTTGTGGATACTAAGGGGCAGTTTATCATGGCCAATCCACCTAACCTGCACATCTTTGGACTGTGGGAGGAAACCGGAGCACCCGGAGGAAACCCACGCACACACGGGGAGAAAGTGTAAACTCCACACAGACAGTAACCCGAGGCCGAAATTGAACCCAGGTCCCTGGCGCTGTGTACTGTTGTACTTCAACACCTTGTATTCTAGCAAATACTGTGTGATAGCTGACAATATAATTGCGGTTCCCTTATATTAGTAGCTCCAGCATACAAGGGTCCCAGTGTACAAGCAGTTTCAGTATTCTAGTGGCGGGTTCAAAGCGACAATAGGAAACTGGTAGAAAGCAGCAGAGCAAAGGTTACTGAGAACATGGAGCAGAGGAGATGGGGACCAGCTCGGCCTCAAATGGAATAATCTCACACGAAGAGTAGAGAATGAGTGGCAGACCAGGTACTGAGGATGTTGGAGAAGAGAGTGTCTGTCTTTAAGTGTAGAGAGTTGGATGGGGCGGTGCTGGATTGCTAGTCAATGCTCATAATTGACTGCCCCCCCACCCCCGGCCAACCCCTCACTCCCCACGAGCCCTTTGCAAATGAGCTGCCCCCTGCTGACTTGATAAACGCTGCTGGAGTTAGTGTTGAAGGGCACCAGCAGAAGAAGTGGTGGGACTAACATGGCCTGTGATCGGGGTGGAGAAGGGGGGCCTTTTGTTTGTCACTGGATGAGCTTTTTTGTTGAAGGTTCTAGCTGAACCTGTGTTTGTATCTTTTCCAAAGGTAAACAACCAGGTCAGGCAGAATGGAGAAATAATTCAGAATGGTGTTGCAAAGCCGAGGCGAACAATGGTAGCGATCAACCAGAAAAGGGAGACCGAAGTTGTCTCAGTATCAAGCTCAGTCCCTGACCCGATGAGTGGGATCGTCACCCGGCAACAGCCCAGCCCGAGAGGCTCTCATCTGCACAGACACAGCTCTCCACAGCTCAGCCCAGCTCAGAAGCAGCGACCTCAAATCAGTCCCTCTGGAGGAGGCCGCAGAGTTACACATGAGGAATTCAGGAGTGCCATGGCAACAGTGGTTAACCAGAGTGATCCCAGACACCACCTGGAAGCCCTCAGTAAAATCGGGGAGGGCTCCACAGGCATTGTGTGTGTTGCAACTGAGAAGCACACAGGCCGGAGGGTGGCAGTGAAAAGGATGGATCTGAGGACACAGCAGCGAAGGGAGCTGCTCTTCAATGAGGTAAGGGGTGGGGCGGGGTTCCTGCTTCCTGGGAATACTCTGCCAATGTCCACCTTACAATTACAGACACTGAGAATGTTATTCACTGGGAATAGGCAAATAGATCTGAGGAATACCAGTAGATTAGAGATACGAGAGAGGGGATTGGGGGGGGGGGGGGCGTTAGAGATACAGAGAGTGGGAATGGGGGGGGGGGGGGGGGGGGAGTAAGAGATACAGAGAGTGGGGAATGGGGGGGTTAGAGAAACAGAGAGAGGGGATTGGGGGGGGGTTAGAGATACAGAGAGAGGGGATTGGGGGGGTTAGAGATACATAGAGAGGGGATTGGGGGGGGGGGTTAGAGATACAGAGAGTGGGGATGGGGGGGTTAGAGATACAGAGAGAGGGGATTAGGGGGGGTTAGAGATACAGAGAGAGGGGATTGGGGGGGGGGTTAGGGATACAGAGAGAGGGGATTGGGGGGGGTTAGCGATACAGAGAGAGGGGATTGGGGGGGTTAGAGATACAGAGAGAGGGGATGGGGGGGTTAGAGATACAGAGAGTGGGGATTGGGGGGGGGGGGTTAGAGGTACAGAGAGAGGGGATGGGGGGGTTAGAGATACAGAGAGTGGGGATGGGGGGGTTAGAGATACAGAGAGTGGGGACTGGGGGGGTTAGAGATACAGAGAGAAGGGATGGAGGGGTTAGAGATACAGAGAGAGGGGATTGGGGGGGGGGGTTAGAGATACAGAGAATGGGGATTGGGGGGGTTAGAGATACAGAGAGAGGGGATTGGAGAGTTAGAGATACAGAGAGAGGGGATTGGTGGGGGGGTTAGAGATACAGAGAGAGGGGATTGGGGGGGTTAGAGATACCGAGAGAGGGGATTGGGGGAGTTAGAGATACGAGAAAGGGGATTGGGGGGGTTATAGATACAGAGAATGGGGATGGGGGGCGGGGGTTAGAGATACAGAGAGAGGGGATGGGGGGGGGTTAGAGATACAGAGAGTGGGGATGGGGGGGGGGGGGGGTTAGAGATACAGAGAGAGGGGATTGGGGGGGTTAGAGATACAGAGAGAGGGGATGGGGGGGGGTTAGAGATACAGAGAGTGGGGATTGGGGGTTTAGAGATACAGAGAGAGGGGATTGGGGGGGGTTAGAGATACAGAGAGAGGGGATTGGGGGGGGTTAGAGATACAGAGAGAGGGGTTGGGGGGGGTTAGAGATACAGAGAGTGGGGATTGGGGGGGTTAGAGATACAGAGAGAGGGGATTGGGGGATGTTAGAGATACAGAGAGAGGGGATTGGGGGGTTAGAGATACAGAGAGAGGGGATTGGGGGGGTTAGAGATACAGAGAGTGGGGATGGGGGGGGTTAGAGATACAGAGAGAGGGGATGGGGGGGGTTAGCGATATAGAGAGAGGGAATTGGGGGGGGTTAGAGATACAGAGAGTGGGGATGGGGGGTTAGAGATACAGAGAGAGGCGATTGCGGGGGGGTGGAGGGGTTAGAGATACAGAGAGAGGGGATTGGGGGGGGTTAGAGATACAGAGAGTGGGGATGGGGGGGGTTAGAGATACAGAGAGTGGGGATTGGGGGCGGTTAGAGATACAGAGAGAGCAGATTGGGGAGGGTTAGAGATACAGAGAGAGGGGATGGGGGGGTTAGAGATACAGAGAGAGGGGATGGGGGGGGGGGGGGGGGTTAGAGATACAGAGAGTGGGGATTGGAGGTGTTAGAGATACAGAGAGTGTGGATTGGAGGTGTTAGAGATACAGAGAGAGGGGATTGGGGGGGGGGGGGGGGTTAGAGAGATAGAGAGTGTGGATTGGAGGTGTTAGAGATATAGAGAGTAGAGATTGGTGGGTTAGAGGTAGACTGGCCGCTTGATGTGGTTGTTTGAAGCTGAAGTGACTGGATGGTGGTGGGGGTTGGGGGAGAGCCAGGTGTGACCAGTACTTTGGTGTTATAGCGTTTCCTCCACAGAAGCAGATCCACTGACAGACCTCTTTGTTTTGGTGGGGGGGGGGGGGGGGGGGGGTTAGAGATACAGAGAGTGGGGATTGGGGGGGTTAGAGATACAGAGAGAGGGGATGGGGGGGTTAGAGATACAGAGAGAGGGGATGGGGGGGGGGGGGGGTTAGAGATACAGAGAGTGGGGATTGGAGGTGTTAGAGATACAGAGAGTGTGGATTGGAGGTGTTAGAGATACAGAGAGAGGGGATTGGGGGGGGTTAGAGGTACAGAGAGAGGGGATGGGGGGGTAGAGATACAGAGAGTGGGGATGGGGGGGTTAGAGATACAGAGAGTGGGGACTGGGGGGGTTAGAGATACAGAGATAAGGGATGGGGGGGTTAGAGATACAGAGAGAGGGGATTGGGGGGGGGGGGGGTTAGAGATACAGAGAGTGGGGATTGGGGGGGTTAGAGATACAGAGAGAGGGGATTGGAGAGTTAGAGATACAGAGAGAGGGGATTGGTGGGGGGGGTTAGAGATACAGAGAGAGGGGATTGGGGGGGTTAGAGATACCGAGAGAGGGGATTGGGGGAGTTAGAGATACGAGAAAGGGGTTTGGGGGGGTTATAGATACAGAGAATGGGGATGGGGGGCGGGGGTTAGAGATACAGAGAGAGGGGATGGGGGGGGGGTTAGAGATACAGAGAGTGGGGATGTGGGGGGGTTAGAGATACAGAGAGAGGGGATTGGGGGGGGTTAGAGATACAGAGAGAGGGGATGGGGGGGGGGGTTAGAGATACAGAGAGTGGGGATTGGGGGTTTAGAGATACAGAGAGAGGGGATTGGGGGGGGTTAGAGATACAGAGAGAGGGGATTGGGGGGGTTAGAGATACAGAGAGAGGGGTTGGGGGGGGGGTTAGAGATACAGAGAGTGGGGATTGGGGGGTTAGAGATACAGAGAGAGGGGATTGGGGGATGTTAGAGATACAGAGAGAGGGGATTGGGGGGGTTAGAGATACAGAGAGAGGGGATTGGGGGGGTTAGAGATACAGAGAGTGGGGATGGGGGGGGTTAGAGATACAGAGAGAGGGGATGGGGGGGGTTAGCGATATAGAGAGAGGGAATTGGGGGGGGTTAGAGATACAGAGAGTGGGGATGGGGGGTTAGAGATACAGAGAGAGGCGATTGCGGGGGGGTGGCGGGGTTAGAGATACAGAGAGAGGGGATTGGGGGGGGGGTTAGAGATACAGAGAGTGGGGATGGGGGGGGGTTAGAGATACAGAGAGTGGGGATTGGGGGCGGTTAGAGATACAGAGAGAGGGGATTGGGGAGGTTTAGAGATACAGAGAGAGGGGATGGGGGGGTTAGAGATACAGAGAGAGGGGATGGGGGGGGGTTAGAGATACAGAGAGTGGGGATTGGAGGTGTTAGAGATACAGAGAGTGTGGATTGGAGGTGTTAGAGATACAGAGAGAGGGGATTGGGGGGGGGGGGGGTTAGAGAGATAGAGAGTGTGGATTGGAGGTGTTAGAGATATAGAGAGTAGAGATTGGTGGGTTAGAGGTAGACTGGCCGCTTGATGTGGTTGTTTGAAGCTGAAGTGACTGGATGGTGGTGGGGGTTGGGGGAGAGCCAGGTGTGACCAGTACTTTGGTGTTATAGCGTTTCCTCCACAGAAGCAGATCCACTGACAGACCTCTTTGTTTTGGTGGTGGTGGGGGGGGGGGTTAGAGATACAGAGAGTGGGGATGGGGGGGTTAGAGATACAGAGAGAGGGGATTGGGGGGGTTAGAGATACAGAGAGAGGGGATTGGGGGGGGGGTTAGAGATAGAGAGGGGATTGGGGTGGGGGGGTTAGAGATACAGAGAGTGGGGATGGGGGGGGGGTTAGAGGTACAGAGAGTGGGGACTGGGGGGGTTAGAGATACAGAGAGAAGGGATGGGGGGGGGGTTAGAGATACAGAGAGAGGGGATTGGGGGGGGGTTAGAGATATAGAGAGTGGGGATGGGGGGGTTAGAGATATAGAGTGAGGGGATTGGGGGGGGTTAGAGATACAGAGAGTGGGGATGGGGGGGTTAGAGATACAGAGAGTGGGGATAGGGGGGGTTAGAGATACAGAGAGAGGGGATTGGGGGTTAGAGATACAGAGAGAGGGGATGGGGGGGGTTAGAGATACAGAGAGAGGGGATTGGGGGGGGGGTTAGAGATACAGAGAGTGGGGATTGGAGGTGTTAGAGATACAGAGAGTGTGGATTGGAGGTGTTAGAGATACAGAGAGTGGGGATTGGAGGTGTTAGAGATACAGAGAGTGTGGATTGGAGGTGTTAGAGATATAGAGAGTAGAGATTGGTGGGTTAGAGATAGACTGGCCGCTTGATGTGGTTGTTTGAAGTGAAGTGACTGGATGGTGGTGGGGGTTGGGGGAGAGCCAGCTGTGACCAGTACTTTGGTGTTATAGCATTTCCTCCACAGAAGCAGATCCACTGACAGACCTCTTTGTTTTGTTCATCAGGTTGTAATAATGAGAGATTATCATCATGACAATGTGGTGGAAATGTACAGCAGCCATCTGGTTGGGGATGAACTGTGGGTTGTGATGGAGCTCCTACAGGGTGGGGCACTCACCGATATCATCTCCTTTACCAGGTATTGTCGTAGCATCCACTGCACTGAGTTAGACTGTGTGCGGGATCTACCAGCCACATTGCAGCTGAAAAACAGCATGGCCGGTAGATGCTGGGTAGCCCCACTTTCGGGATCTGCCCAGCTTGCCATGCCTCATGAGATCTAACGAAATTTCTGGAAAATCTGCATATTAGAATGAGACATCTAGGGCGGAATTCTCCGCAAGGCCCCACGCCGTCGTGAAACCCGGAGAGGTTCACAACGGCGTCGGAAGCCTCTCCCGGCCCCCTATTCTCCCCTCGCCGGGGGGATAGGAGGGCCGTACCGTGAAACTCGGCCGGCGGGCCTTGTCCCTGGCTTCAAGGCCCAGCGCGCCAAGAATGACGCCGCGGCAGCGTCTAATGACGTCAGCCCCGCATGCGCGGGTTGGACAGCTCAAACCCGCACATGCACAGTTGCCGTCTTTCCCCTCAGCCGCCCCGCAAGACGTGGCGGTTTGATCTTGCAGGACGGCAGAGGGGAAAGAGTGCGTCCCCTTGAGACGCCGGCCTGACGATCGGTGGGCACCGATCGCGGGCCCGTCCCCTCCCGAGCACGGTCGTGGTGCTCGATCCCCGATCCGCCCCCCGCAGACCCCACACTTACCTGGCTCACCATGTTCACGACGGCAGCGACCAGGTGTGGTTGCCGCCATCGTGAACAGGTCGGGAACGGCAGGCCGCTCGGCCCATCCAGGCCGGAGAATCGCGGGCCACCGTGAAAAACGACGGCCCGCGTTTCTCCGAGTGGCGTGTCACAAAACCGGACATGCCTTTTTGGGTGGGGTGGGAGAATAGCGGGAGGTGCGGAAGCAGACCTCCCGCTATTCTCCCACCCATCATGGTTGCGGAGAATCACGCCCCTAGTCTCCCTCTAACACATGTTCCCAAAATCTAAACAAGATGTGGGATCTAACCCCTTTGCCTTGGAGTCCTCAGACGAGTGATATTCAGTGCTGGTCTCCACCACAAACGGGAGCAAGATGGGACCACACTGGTGGGAGGTCTCCCAGTGGATCGGAGGCCTCCAAGGACATATCCTCTGGGTGCCAGCTTGGCATTTTCTGTGTGGTGGGGTTTGGGCTGGCGTGTGCCCTGTGCAGTTGAGAGGGGGTGGTAGGGGGGGGCGAAGAACCCTTTACAGTGGGTTGGGGCTTGGGGGGTGTGGGTTTGGGGACGTGTCATGGGGTGAACTGAGGAGTTCCATTGAGTGGAGGAACGGGGTTAAGTGCGACCTCGGCCGCATGTTCCTGCTGAGGAACACCGATCTACCCATATGGGCATTAGACAATGGGGTGTTTCTCGGCGTGCTAAACGTGTGCACTACGGGGCTCTGTCCCCATTTAGGTACAGTAAGAAGTCTTACAACACCAGGTTAAAGTCCAACAGGTTTGTTTCAAACACGAGCTTTCGGAGCACGGCTCCTTCTTCAGGTGAATCTTCAGGCCCATTTAGGTAGATTGCGCCCTGTGTATTTCATAGAATTTACAGAGCAGAAGGAGGCAGTTTGGCCCATTGAGTCTGCACCAGCCCTTGAAAAGAACACCCTACCCAAGCCCACACCTCCACCTCATCCCCGTAACCCAGTAACCCCACCTAACCTTTTTGGACACTAAGGGTAATTTTAGCCTGGCCAATCCACCTAACCTGCACATCTTTGGACTGTGGGAGGAAACCGGAGCACCCGGAGGAATCCCACGCAGGGGGAGAACGTGCAGACTCCACAAAGGCAGTGACCCAAGCCGGGAATCGAACCTGGGACCCTGGAGCTGTGAAGCAATTGTGCTAACCGCTGTGCTACTGTGCTGCCCCCAATATCTGAATCAGATTGTCGAAATGTAATGGTGAAACCTTTATGATATGACTATAGGTGGAGTACTGTGTGCAATTGTGATCACCGCACTGTAGGACTGTCATTGAGGTACTAGGGAGGATGCAGCTCAGGTTCCCTCATGCTAGGACGATCCTTATTTATTAATTAACTGGGCATAAGTTGGATTTATGAGATAGAAGTCTTGATATTTATAAAATGATATCCGTGCGCTATATCTCCTGGTCATTTCGAGTGATCTCTTCAAGACTATTTAGTGTCCCTCCAGTTTGCTGGTGTCCGCTATCTTTATCCAGTTCGATATGGAAGGTTAGTGAAAAATGAGCAACGAGAGAACTCCTTTCTTGAATGCGCGCACTAAAGCTTGAGCTGTTTACTGCGCTGGAGACATTTCACATGCTTTAGCACTCAGGCTGGTCATGCTGTCAGCACTTACTTACTCGCCTAGACATTTCTCACACACAATCATAACCTGTTTCTGAATTTACTCCACCTGTGCAGACATTCTGGCACCTACCTCTCTTTGTCAGCAGTTTATTTCTAGTACTCAAAGTCAACCCGTTCATTACCTAGCTCATTTACTGTTCCCAATATAAGCTTCCTGCCTGGTGTGAAGCAAGACAAGTACAAAGAGCAACCTCATCAAATGGGAGTGTTTGTTCGCACAGAGGAGATTACGGGCTGATTTGATCAAGATATTTTAAATTATGAAGGAATGAGACTGGCTGAGTGGAAAAAGGTTATTTCTCGTGACTAAGTGGCCTGGAATCGATGGACCAAATGGCCTCCTTCTGTCCTGCAGCCATTTTGTGATTTTAGTTATGAGGGTGTAGGTGAGACTGGCGAGGGCTTGTTTATTGCCCATCCATTGTTGCTTTCAGAAAGTGGTGAGCCTTCTCCTATGAATAATAAATGGCTTGCCAGGCCACTTGAGAGGGTGTTAAGAGCCAGACAAATAGGGCGCGATCTACTGGCATTGCGTCTGAATGGGGGCACAATGAGACCGGTAGATGCCAGCAGAGGCCTCCCGTGGGCTGTCCGATGGCTGTTGCGCCTCACAAGATCTAACCTAGATCTTGCAAGGTGTCACATTCTTGCCCCCCCCCCCCCCCCCCCCCCCCCCCCCCCCCCCCCCCCCCCAAGTCTCACACACCCACTTAAGCGTGCTGATGCCGGATCTAACTGGCTCCCAATATCTGTGAGGGGGGTCTTCCAGGCCATTGGAAGTCCTTGGGTGGTCAAGGACAGGGCAGGTGGCATCCTAGCTTTCCCCTTGGCACCTGGGCAGCTTGGCACTGCCACCCTTTCACTACCCAGGTGCCAGGATGACAGTGCCAGGGTGTCTGGGTGCCAGGGTGGCATTGTCAAGGGTCAGGTCTTGAGGGGGGGCTGTGCCCATGAAAGGAGGGATGAGGGGTGTATGAATGGTGGGGGTGAAGTATGGGTATGATGGAGCGTCCGGAAGGTTGGGGGCTGGAGGGTGGGGGTCCTGGAAGGGGAGGGGCAAAAGGCGGCATGGGAAGACCTGAAAAGGGGGGCCCTCAGTAACCCCATAGCGGGGTGTCCTCACTTGGGGTGATGGGGTAATGCCCATTTTTGTGTGGGGAGGTGACATCACCTGTGAGTGGGGGATGTGGGGTACCCTCAAGTTCACTTAGAGATCGGGGCACCCTTTCGAAATGGTGGCCCGATCTCTGAGGAGCTGGTCTGACCAGCGGGTTCAGCTCCCCAGTGATGGAAAAAATTCTAAGTGTGGCTAGCCTGGAAACTCCCAAGGGCCCAAAAAAATGACTTAGATAGCAGTGGTCAACTCATCGACAGAGACGGGGAGAAACTCCCAGCCAAACCCGTCTGAAATGACACTTAGAAACCTTTCCACTAGATTGCGCCCTTTATGTGCAGATACATGTGCAGGGAGGGCTAACAAGGCAAAGGATTACACTGTGAATGGGAGCAGCTCGAAATGACTGAAGGTCAGAGGAGCCTTAGAGTGCATATCCCCAAATCTCTGAAGGTGGCAGGCAGGTAGATAAGGTGGTTAAGAAAGCATATGGGATACTTGTCTTTGTTAGCTAAGGTATAGAATACAAGAGCAGAGAGGTTATGCTGGAAGTGTATCAAACATTGGTTAGGCCACAACTGGAGTAGTGTGCAGTTCTGGCCACCACATTATAGGAAGGATGTGACTGTACTGGAGAGGGTGCAGAGGGGATTTACCAGGATCTGCCTGGGCTGGAGGGTCTGAACTATG
This sequence comes from Scyliorhinus canicula, assembly GCF_902713615.1. Classification (NCBI taxonomy): domain Eukaryota; kingdom Metazoa; phylum Chordata; class Chondrichthyes; order Carcharhiniformes; family Scyliorhinidae; genus Scyliorhinus; species Scyliorhinus canicula. Next base: position 90,355,981 of record NC_052147.1, read on the forward strand.
AGGAAAGATTGGAAAAACTTGGGCTGTTTTCTTTGGTGCAGCAAAGGTTGAGAGGGGACCTGATAGAGGTGTATCAGATTATGAGGAGCATAGATAGGGGGCGCGATTCTCCGCAAAGGCAGAGAGTCGTGAAGGCTGCCATGAAACCGGCTGTGTTTCACGGCAGCCTCCGCGCCCCCTCCTGGGACCCGATTCTGCTCCCCGGTCGGGGCTAGCATCGCGGTCCCGTGAACTCCGGCATCGCGGGCTTAACGAATTTCGCTAAGCCCGCGCGCCAAAGTTAGCGATGGCTGATGCATATGATGACGTCAGCCGCGCATGCGTGGACTGGACGACTCCAACCCGCGCATGCGCGGATGACGCCATCCGCGCATATGCGTCAGATCCGTGCATGCGCGGTCCGTAATGCCCCTCAGCCGCGCATGCACGGGTCTGACACATATGCGTGGATGACGTCATCCGCGCATGCGCGGGTTGGAGTCGTCCAATCCGCGCATGCGCGGCTGACGTCATCATATGCGGGGCGGCGGAGGGAGAAAGAGTGCGCGGGAATCGGACCCGCTGCCCGCGATCGGTGCCCACCGATCGCTGGCCCATGCCACCCTTGGCACGGCCGTGCCAATCGGTGGCATGGTTGTGCAGAACGGCACTTTGCGGCCGTTTTCACAAACTGGTATAGCAGGTGTATTAAAAATCGTGAAAACGGCCGTAAAGACTTTGGAAATCGGCCCACTGGCCAGGGGAGAATCGCTGCTCGCCGTAAAAAAACGGCGAGCAGAGATTCGTGTCGGGGGCGGGCGTGGGGGGGGGGGGGGGGGAGAATAGCGGGAGGGCGTCGGACCAGCGTCGCCATAAAAATTTGCCCCGCCCGCTATTCTCCGCCCCGCCGTGAGTGCGGAGAATCGCGCCCAGGGTGAATAGGAAGCACTTTTCCCATCTGCCGCGGGGTCAATAAACAGGGGTATAGATTTACGGTGAGAGATAGAAGGCGAAGAGGGGAGGTGAGGAGAAATTTTGCATTCAAAGGATGGTGGGAATCTGGAACTCGCTGCCTGAAAGGGTGATTGAGTCAGAAACTATCATAACATTTAAGAAGTATTTAGGTGTAGGGCGTCATGTGGCACAGTGCTACCTATGGCGGTGAGGACCTGAGTTCGAATCCCGGCCCTGGGTCACTGTCCGTGTGGAATTTGCAAATTCTCCCCGTGTCTACGTGGGTTTCACCCCCACAACCCAAATATATGCAGGTTAGGTGGATGGCCACACTAAATTGCCCCTTAATTAGAAAAAAATAATTGGGCACTCTAAATGTACTTAAAAAAAAGAAGTATTTAGATGTTCATTTGCGCTGCTGTAACCTCCAGGGCTATGGGCCAAATGGGAAAATGAGATTAGTGTAGTTCGATCTTTGTTGCCGACATACACACAATAGCCCGAATGGCCTCATTTTGTGCAATCTATGTCTGACAGATTGTGTTCACTAATTATCTTTCATTAATTGTTCGCACAGGATGGATGAGGATCAGATTGCTACTGTTTGCCTGTCAATATTGAAGGCTTTGACTTATCTCCACTCCCAGGGCGTGATCCACAGAGACATCAAGAGTGACTCCATTCTGCTCACACTCGATGGACGGGTAAGAGAAAACAGTGGTTACAATTGAAATAATTTGCCTCAAAATTGAAGTGGTCATAGGTTTTGTCACCCGGTGTGGCACTGAGATAGATACAGGGCAGGAAAGTGGAAGAACACCTTCCCATGCCTGTCCTGGTCTCATCAGATGGAGGAATGATGATTGTAGGGGTGCTGATTTACACGGCTTGTCTTTGGACTAAGGCGGGCAAACATTGGTCTCTGTTCAGTGAACCCTGCTGGTAACCTCTGACTTAGTGATTGTGTTGGAAACACAAGCCAAGTCCGTGTCTCAGGGAACAGAGTTAGTTTTAAGTGATCTATGTTTGTGTTGTTGGATGATAGAAACAAGTTATAGATTTAAGTGAGTTTAATTTAGTGTTTCTGTGTAAGAAAGGGTAAAACTCTAGTTCGATTCAAGTTAGAAAAAGGGGTTTGCGTGCATGGGGGATTTTGGTTTCGTTTTAAAATGTGTCTCTATTGTGCAGAGAGAGAGTGTGAAATAGCTTGGGAAAATAATGACCTGTTGCTTAGCAACCAGGGGCCACTTTTCAGAAAACACCTGTTTTTAGTTTAACTGAAACCAGGCATAGATACATAGAAGATAGGAGCAGGAGGAGGCCTTTTGGCCCTTCGAGCCTGCTCCGCCATTCATCACGATCATGGCTGATCATCCAACTCAATAACCTAATCCTGCTTTCTCCGCATAGCCTTTGATCCCATTCTCCTCAAGTGCTATATCCAGCCACCTCTTGAATATATTCAAATTTTAGCATCAACTACTTCCTGTGGTAATGAATTCCACAGGCTCACCACTCTTTGGGTGAAGAAATGTCTCCTTATCTCTGTCCAAAATGGTTTACCCTGAATCCTCAGACTGTGACCCCTGGTTCTGGACACACCCATCATTGGTAACATCTTCCCTGCATCTACCCTGTCTAGTCATGTTAAAATTTTATAAGTCTCTATGAGTTCCCGCCCTCATTCTTCTGAACTCCAGCGAGAACAATCCCAACCTAGTCAATCTCTCCTCACAAGACAGTCCCGCCATCCCTGGAATCAGTCTGGTAAACCTTCGCTGCACTCCCTCGAGAGCAAGAACATCCTTCCTCAGAGAAGGAGACCAAAACTGCACACAATACTCCAGGTGTGGCCTCACCAAGGCCCTGTATAATTGCAGCAACACATCCCTGCTTCTATACTCGAAACCTGTCGCAATGAAGGCCAACATACCATTAGCCTTCTTTACCGCATGCTGCACCTGCATGCTTACCTTCAGTGAATGGTGCACAAGGACACCAGGTCCCGCTGCACACTCCCCTCTCCCAATTTACAACCATTCAGGTAGTAATCTGCCTTCCTGTTTTTGCTTCCAAAGTGAATAACCTCACACTTATCCAAATTATACTGCATCTGCCATTTTTTGCCCACTTGCCCAACCTGTCCAGATCTTGATGTAGGATCCCTGCATCCTCGTCACAATTCACCCTCCCACCTAATTTGGTATCATCTGCAAACTTTGAGATGTTACATTTTGTTCCCTCATCCAAATCATTAATATCATAGAATTTACAGTGCAGAAGGAGGCCATTCGACCCATCGAGTCTGCACCAGCTCTTGGAAAGAGCACCCTACCCAAGGTCAACACCTCCACCCTATCCCCATAACCCAGTAACCCCACCCAACACTAAGGGCAATTTTGAACACTAAGGGCAATTTATCATGGCCAATCGACCTAACCTGCACATCTTTGGACTGTGGGAGGAAACCGGAGCACCCAGAGGAAACCCACGCACACACGGGGAGGATGTGCAGACTCCGCACAGACAGTGACCCAAGCCGGAATCGAACCTGGGACCCTGGAGCTGTGAAGCCATTGTGCTATCCACAATGCTACCGTGCTGTATTGTGAATAGCTGGGGTTCCAACACCGATCCCTGTGGTACCCCGCTGGTTACTGCCTGCCAATTTGAAAAGGACCCATGAATCCCTACTATTTGTTTCCTCTCTGCCAACCTGTTTTCTATCCATCTCAATACATTTCCCCCAATCCCATGCGCTTTAAGTTTGCACAATAATCTCTTATGTGGGACTTTGTCAAATGCCGTCTGAAAGTCCAAATATACTACATCGACTGGCTCCCCCTTGTTAACTGTACTGGTTACCTCTTCAAAGAATTCCAGGCAGCTAGAGGGAGAACAACTCTCCCAGTGCTGTGCGAAGCAGAATCAGAACAATGGAGTAATGGGAAAGAGTGCACGTGTGCAAGTCCCAGAAACTAAAGGACAGTTAGTTCTAGAAACCAGGGAATGAAACAAGAAGTTCCGGTAAGTTTGAAGTCAAAGGAACAAGGAGGAACTGGGTGTTGTTCATTGAAGTTAAAGTCTGAACTGAAAAGTGCAGACCTGGTGAAGTTGGCTCATGAGAAGCCAGAGATATCTGTAGCATTGATGTCCTTATTCCAGTCTTTGGAGAACTAATATTCGATTGTGGACTGAGTAGTTGAGAGATTGTGTGTGGAAGCTTCAATGCACACGCTAATTCAAGACAAAGGAATATTGAAAGGAGAGTTGGAAATTCTAGAGATGGATCCTTGCTGAAAACAACCCATGGAAAGCATTGTTCGTAAGAAGATTCTAAAACATGACTTTTGAAAGAGAAATTTGGAAGCACTCGTGACTATGATTTGGGGGGAGTTTGAGGCAAAAATCCACACGGGGTCTGATTGGGTGAGCCATTCCCCCCCCCCCCCCCCCCCCCCCACCTAAAAAGTCTGGGTTTCAGAGTGAGGTGTTGTCTGACTACAGTTAGCCTGTTGGGTTACAGGGAATATGTGTTTCATAGATTAATAGAATTTACAGTGCAGAAGGAGGCCATTTGACCCATTGACTCTGCACTGGCTCTTGGAAAGAACACCCTACCCAAGCACACATCTCCACCCTTTTTCCCATAACCCAGTCACCCCACCCAAAGCTAAGGGCAATTTTGGACATTATTGGCAATTGATCATGGCCAATCCACCCAACCTGCACATCTTTGGACTGTGGGAGGAAACCGGAGCACCCGGAGGAAACCCACGCACACACACGTGCAGTGAGGAGAATGTGCAGACTCCGCACAGACAGTGACCCAGGCCGGGAATCGAATCTGGGACCCTGGAGCTGTGAAGCAATTTTGCTAACCACTATGCTACTGTGCTGCCCAAACCGTGTTTACTGAGATCATTATAGCCTAAGATACATTTAGTAACCAGTGGTATCCTTAAAATCTGTGTACATTTGTAAAGATAAGTGGGTGTATTGTATTATAGTCAAACTTTACACATTTAACAAAAGTTTTTGTTCTGTTGTTAAAAGCTAATTGGCTGTGACTCGGTTCATTCATGTTTTCTTACAAAATGTAAATGTTATGGCTTTTGAGCCAGGGTTCCTGTAATAGCTCAAAGAGGCGTGGCATGAAAGGTCAAACTGGTTTATTTTAAACTGAAAATAAAGCCGCTACCATACAAACAAAACAAACACTTCAACCAGGACTATCGGGAACTGCTGGTCTGGGTCTGGGAGCCACATTTCAAGGTCCTGCTAACGAACCCAAGCTGGGCAGGCCACCGCCTGTTTACAACGGGAACACATGAAAATGAAAATCGCTTATTGTCACGAGTAGGCTTCAATGAAGTTACTGTGAAAAGCCCCTAGTTGCCACATTCCGGCGCCTGTCTGGGGAGGCAGGTACGGGAATCGAACCGTGCTGCTGGCCTGCTTGGTCTGCTTTAAAAGCCAGCGATTTAGCCCAGTGAGCTAAACAGTGAGCTAACTATGTCCTTCATATTCTGTGAAGTGCACGGAGAGATCATTCTACGATCCCCCCTTGTCCTCGAGAGTGTTATCACCTCTCCCCTCAAGTCTGAATTATCCTGCTCACTCCCGTGGTGACGAGGCCTCTTTCATCACTTGGCACAAGGCCTTGAGTCGGCGGCAGACGGAACAGGATGGTGGGGTCTGAAGCGGACTGGGGACCGACACTTCCTTGTCGAGCACTGAAGAGTAACAAACGGAGGCTCGTCTTCGGTGCTGACCTCCGAACGATTCTCGGGTCCCCCATAGCCAGAGTACCCTTGCCGGAGGTAGTTGCAGCAGGCATCAAGGACGTCGTATCTATTGAAATTGTTTCCACTGGAGTGGGCTCCCTGCTTCTCAGGTGATCCCGGTGTTTTTTCATGGAGTTCCCTTGGAACTTGACTTTGTAAGAAACTGGATCAGTCTATTCCAGCACGACTCCTGGGATCCATTGGAAGTCATCTCCAAAATTCCCACACAGACATCTCCTATTCTGAAGGTCCTTTCGGATCTTCTGGTGTAGTCGCCGTCCCATTAACAATTCCGCCGGTGCGACTTCCGTTGTCATGTGCGGTGTGGCTTTATAATCAAAGAGGTGCCAGGCCAATTTCATATCCAAGGAACCCGCAAGCTGTTCCTTCATTTGTTTTTTAATGTTTGAACTGCCTGTTTGTCTAGGCCATTTGATGATGCATGGTATGGTGCCATTGGGATGTGCTTAATGCTGTTCGACTTCATGAATGCCTGAAATTCTCCACTGGTAAAGGGGGTACCATTAATAGATACGAGGATCTCTGGTATGCCGTGGGAACATAAACGTTGTTGGCGTTGCATGAGAAGTGGTGGGGGAAATCCGATGTATTTCTAACTATTTTGAGTGGGCGTCAACCATAGTAAGGAACATCAATCCCAAGAACTGACCAGCGAAGTCCACGTGCACCAGTACCAATGGTCTTCCTGCCCATTCCCATGGGTGAGAAGAGGCTAACGGTGGGAGTTTCTGGTCCTCCTAGCACAAAGGAGCACTGCTTCATCAGATTATCGATGTCTGCATTGAGCTCAGGCTGCCAGATATAGCTCATTGCGACTATTTCCATCATGGATACCCCGGGGCGTCCACTGTGTAATTCTGTCAGGATTGGGCACCAACCTGAATGGGGGAAACTGCTCAGGTTTCCCACAGGATGATGCCATCTTCTGCACTCCGCTCTTGTTGTTTAGTGAAGAAGGGCTTCATGTCATCTGTGGGGTGTCCTCGGATTCCACCACTAATGATCATGTGGTGCAATTTTGTCGGTGTGGGGTCCTTCTGGGTCCATGTTTGAATCTGCTTTGCTAGCCAGGAAGTTCAAGGTCATGATGACTTCTTCCAATGCTGGCAGAGTGGCCTTCAGGGATCTGGTAGAAGCAGTTCCAAACTTTATGGAGTCCTTTGGAGAAATGAGGCCCCTTTTGAAGAGGTAGGTTACACCTTTGGATATGGCCGGGACACCTTTTAGGATTGTTAAAATTGGACATGAATCTGCATTAAAAAATGCATAAACTCATTGGAACTGTCAATAGGGTCGTCAAGAGGAGCTGTCAAAAGTGTCAGAAGTGACTGTCAAGCTGTCAAGGCATTTACAACTCTTGCCCTTCCCACAGTTTTTCCAAAGAGTTTGAGTGCTACAATAAAAATAATTGTTTGCTATTTGACACTGTTGACATAAGCCTTAGGGTATTCATTACTGGATTTCAGCTGCATGACTGATTTCACAACCTTTCATTGTCACAATGGGTTGCCATCCATTTCACAGTTTGATTGATAGCTCCAATGGATTATAGACTCTTTGAAGGGGGACTATGAACTCCAATGCTTGTTTTTATAAGAGAATAAGCATTTGTAAGAAATATTGTTATTATAAGAGATTACATAGTTGAAGGAAAATATAGTGAAATTTTATAGTTAATTGTTTTAAAAATGAAGTCTGAAATAGACATTTAGAATGTTGCTTTCATTAATCTCAGCATGGCTCTTGAAGTCTGCCCATGGTGGCTACTGGGTGATTTGGCATGATAGGTGTAAGGGTAAAGGTTGGTGGATGATGGCATGGGTTGGCTGAGTTGGCATGGGATTATAAATGGCCATGGGAGGTAGGTGGAAGGTTAGCATGGAGGGTATGAGGATTATGGAGGTGGGTAGTACGGCATGAGATTGACATGGAGGGTATGAGAGTCCATGAGGGTGGGTATATGACATTGCATGGATGTGGCATGGTGAGAATGTGGGGAGGGTGAGGAGGTGTGCGGGATGAGGGTTGGAGGACTGTTTTTTGTTTTAATTTGAAAACAATCTTTGGCAAAGTATCAGTGCAGTGAGGCAGGCCTTTTGCTCAACCAGCCCCTGCACCCAGCAGCCTCTGTACTCATTCCAGGGTCAGCTGACCTGCCTCCCAGAGAACAACGCCACACCGGAATAAATACTCCAACTTCCGGGTCAGGTTTGTGGATCCTGGAAATCCAACTCTGCACTCTGGACTCTCGAGTGAAAATTCAGGCCACTCTATCTCAATCTCTGTTACTCTGCCTCACCCTCTCTCCCTTCTTTCTCTTTGTGCCTGTATTTCTCTGGGTATATCTCTCAATCTGCCCCTCTGTCTCTCTCTCTCTCCACTTCTGTCCCTCTGTTTCTCTTAGCACGGCATTTTTCTCAATTTCCATCTGTCTCTCTCACCATACCTCTCAATCTCTCACCCTCTGGGCGCGATTCTCCCAAAAGGGAACAGAGTCCCCAAGCCCGCACGTTTAATCGCTTTTTTCCCGGCGCTTGTGGTGCTGAGAAACACATGGCTATTCAATGTAATTTGCGTTGTATAAGCGGCCTGAATAGGTACGTGCGGCCGAGGCCACACATAGCTACGTTTGTCGGAACTCCCCATTGTAGTGAGAGATTGGGTCGTGCCAAAAAGTGATTCGGCCCACAGTGGGCGGGATTGACATCGCAACATCATTAATTAGTAAGAGCAGTATTAAGTGGTTGGAGGGGACTTTGCCTCTGTCTTGGGAGGGAGTCTCGTCTTAGAAAGCTGCCGGTCATCTGAAGCAGTGCCTTCAGGAGCGGTGGCCATTGCTGGGACTACCGGCAGTCCCACCATGCTAAACATAAAAGGCATGTTTGGGGTTTTGCTGGCACTAGGTTGGCAGGTCCTGGCAGGGGAGGAGGCTGGAAGGTTCAAGAGGATAGAGAGGCGTGTTAAAGGGGGCATGATCTTGGGCTGCCTCCAAATGGACCTGGAGGCTCACAAAGGTGACTGCGCCCCAGCTAAAGCTGCGGGGCTTCCCAAATAACATGGATCCTTAAGTAGTCATTAATAGAGCTTGTAAAGGCCTCTTAGAGCTAAGGGCAGGTAAAAAAACTTGATAGCTCTCTCATTCCCTGTTTTTTAAAAAGAATTTAGGGTACCCAATTCATTTTTTCCAATTAAGGGACAATTTAGCGTGGCCAATCCACCTACCCTGTTCATTTTTGGGTTGTGGGGGTGAGACCCACGCAAACACAGGGAGAATGTGCAAACTCCACACGGACAGTGACCCAGGGCCAGGATTGAACCTCGGACCTCAACGGCGTGAGGCAGCAGTGCTAACCACTGAGTCACCGTGCTGCCCCCCCCCCCCTGGTTTATTGCCATGGGGATTGTGGTGGGCACCCAGTCGATTCTATGTGCCCCATGCCTTCAAACCCACCATACAATCCAGTATATAATCCAGCCTCCTTTCACTTCCACTCATTCCCTTTCTCATTCTCTCTCTCAGGTTAAGCTCTCAGACTTTGGATTTTGTGCCCAAGTGAATGAAGAGATTCCAAGGCGAAGATCTTTGGTTGGCACACCATATTGGATGGCTCCAGAGGTGATTGCCCGATTACCATATGGACCAGAGGTAAATTCTGCCGCAGGCAACCAATGCCAGTGAGGATAGGTGAGGACCTGTAGCTGGTAGGGGATCCTGATGGATGAACAGGCGGTAGGGAAAATGATGGAAAGCATCGCTGGGGACTGGCATAATCAAAGGAAAAGTTTCACCAGCCTCAAGTCAAGACTCAGTCAAAGGCAGAATGTCGAAGCAGCTGTCCCCCATACGGTTATGGTTACCATCGGCCTTGTTCAGGAGCAAAGGACATTGGGAAGGATGATACGGAGAGGAGCGATGATGGTTGATCCATTCGGGATAGTGGCGAGTGAGGGGGAGAATGGGATAGGAAGGAGGTTTAGAGGGGTTAGACTCCAGCAGGCAAACTTAATGGGAATCATGTAGATGGGACAGGCAGAAACCTCAATGAGCACATCTTAGAATAGCGGGAGTAGCGAAAGAGGTGCAAAGCGTTGTTGTGGCTTAACTAAGGTGAACTCAAGCCTGAAATATGGAAAGAAGAGATAGAATAAAGATGGACAGTGATGGGGTGAGCTAAAGGATGGGGCATAGGAACTGAGAGGCAAGAATTGGAAAGTGGCATGAGTGGGTGACAGATGGGGGAGGGGAAGGGAGAGAAAGGCGCAAGTGATAGAAGTAATGGGCTCCGGACCATGGGGGCGAGCTCAGCAGGGTACAGAGGGAACGCAGGTTACATAGGCTGGACAGAGATTAGGAGAGTCATGTTCTGGTCTTAAGCAGAGAGCTTGGTTGAATGAGATGGTCCAAAGTTAAATCTGAGATCTTGCGACGAGATGAAGTTGACCCTCAGTAGGGTCAGCATGGAGTGTCCACAAATTAGTGTACAGTTGCGGAGCGGGAGTGGAGGGCTGAAGCACTGCTTGGGGTGTTGGTGCTGGGATGTTGTGGAGAAGTGTCCCACAGAATGGGTGCAGTAACAGTTGTTGGTCTAACTTGAGGTGGGAACAGACAGTAAAATTGCTCCTTCATGTTGCAGGTGGATGTTTGGTCACTGGGCATTATGGTGATGGAAATGATTGATGGAGAGCCCCCTTACTTCAGTGATTCTCCTGTGCAAGCTATGAAGATGATCCGGGACAACTCTCCTCCCAGACTGAAGCTGGAACACAAGGTGAGTGATTCAAATACCTCACCACCTGGCTTCCAGGATTCGCTCACTGAGGAGAGGACCTGATGAGAAATTTGCCTACATCCCTACCCTTCCAGGCCTCATGGCTTGGCCTGGGTGTACTCCAGGTCCATGTCCAACTCACTGGCTGGATCTTTCCCCAGAAAATCTTGGAACATATCCTCTGAGCTATTCACACAAATTTCCAGGTTTGAGACATTTTTAGCCAGCTCGCACAAGTGCCCCCTAGAGCTCCTGCCCAATTTTCGTATAAATCCCCCAAAAGAGAAAAGCTGACCTGTTTTTGAGAGGGATATGCTTCTTCTCCTCACAAGAATTCTCTGTACGTCTTTCTGTCATTGTTTGCTTTCTCTGTTTCTGCATCTGTGCCATCACCCTCCAGCTCCTTTACTTGTAGATTTCTTTAGTGTTTGTAGCTCTCCTTTGTGTCTGCCAACCACACACCTTCTCGTCTTCACTTTCTTCCTATTTGTACTGCTTCTGAGGCAAGAGTCACATGGACCAGTCCGCTTTCTAATCCAAGAAAATGGCAATTGAAGCAAACTCTTAAAAGACCTTCACAAATCATCTTAAAGTCAGTTAAACATTTCACAAACCTTTTAAAGAAACTCTAAATTTTGCTAACTACAGCATCTGGGTCATAGGTCATCACAGGAGAGACCCACACACTTAGGGAGGGGGAGAATGGGTAGAACCACTTCTGTCCTCAACCAAGAGGGTGAGTGTAATGTTACATCGACTTCAATGCCTGGGAGACTCTTGCTCAGAAGAGGCCTACTTGGGGGAACTTCCTGATTGAAGGGACACAATTTTTCGAGGACACCCGATGACAAGAGGAGGCTGAGAGAGGAATACCAGCGACCTAGAGTCCAAGGATCGACACCACCTCCTGGAAACATCTGCCAAGTCTGCGGTTCCAAATCCTCGATTAGTAGACTTAACCTTCTAATTAGTTTTATAATTTAGATAGCTGGGGATTGGGAGCAGAGATTACTAATTTATTTAAAAGGAGTGTTCTTCAACAGAAGAAGTCTGGGAAGCAGTGGTTTGCAAGGTAGATCTGAGCAAGCAGGAGAAATTCACAGGAAAAGAGAAGAAAATGAAAGACAAGATGCTACGATAAAGAGCGATATTTAGCCATACCCATTATAGGGAGCTTTCAGCTACAGAGTGTCATACAGAATAACTAAAATATTCACCAGAAATCAAGCTGAAGATACGAGCTTGGTAAATGTGATCCTCCTGTCTGTCCAGACAGAGGATGGGATTCTCCATTGCGAGTCCTCCCCGCTGCTAGCGAGGACGGAGAATTTGGCCCTCAGCCAACACTCTCACTCGCTGCAGAGGGAACAGAGATACCGCCCACAGTGTTTTTTGTAAATCATTTTCAGATGCGGTTATATAGTTATTGTTAAGAACTCTGAGCTGCTAGAGATTAAATAAACCAGGAATGAGGTTTATCAACAACCTGTCAATCTGTAATTGTTTATGTTTGAGGGGAAGAAAACCTGACGATCCTTCGACCAAGAAAGAGTTGCAGTGAGATGTAGCACGGTTTATGCCTGGGTAATACACAAAGGGTAAAGATGTGCTGATTTTGTGGCTTGTGGCTGCTGCATGGGAAAAGGTCAGCTCAGTGGAATACAATGACTTAAAAGCGGAAACATTATTAAAAGTTCAGAGATTAATGTCCCACCCAAACTCATTTGCAAACAAAATGACAACAACAGGAACTTTATATCCTTGCCATTAACATAGAATGATGTCCCAAGGTGTTTACAGAGTCATATTGGGCACCGAAAAAACTAATATTCAGTCAGAAACAGAGAGCATTGGGAAGTGAAGCAAAAGTACAGTACTGGCCCAGTCAGTGTACCAGACAGTGCTGACCCAGTCAGTGTACCAGACAGTGCTGACCCAGTCAGTGTACCAGACAGTGCTGACCCAGTCAGTGTACCAGACAGTGCTGGCCCAGTCAGTGTACCAGACAGTGCTGACCCAGTCACTGTACCAGACAGTGCTGGCCCAGTCAGTGTACCAGACAGTGCTGACCCAGTCACAGTACCAGACAGTGCTGACCCAGTCACTGTACCAGACAGTGCTGACCCAGTCAGTGTACCAGACAGTGCTGACCCAGTCAGTGTACCAGACAGTGCTGACCCAGTCAGTGTACCAGACAGCGCTGACCCAGTCAGTGTGGTGCTGACCCAGTCAGTGTACCAGACAGTGCTGACCCAGTCACTGTACCAGACGGTGCTGACCCAGTCAGTGTGGTGCTGACCCAGTCAGTGTACCAGACAGTGCTGACCCAGTCACTGTACCAGACGGTGCTGACCCAGTCAGTGTACCAGACAGTGCTGACCCAGTCAGTGTACCAGACAGTGCTGACCCAGTCAGTGTACCAGACAGTGCTGACCCAGTCACTGTACCAGACGGTGCTGACCCAGTCAGTGTACCAGACAGTGCTGACCCAGTCAGTGTACCAGACAGCGCTGACCCAGTCACTGTACCAGACAGTGCTGACCCAGTCAGTGTGGTGCTGACCCAGTCAGTGTACCAGACAGTGCTGACCCAGTCACTGTACCAGACGGTGCTGACCCAGTCAGTGTACCAGACAGTGCTGACCCAGTCAGTGTACCAGACAGTGCTGACCCAGTCAGTGTACCAGACAGTGCTGACCCAGTCAGTGTACCAGACAGTGCTGACCCAGTCAGTGTACCAGACGGTGCTGACCCAGTCAGTGTACCAGACAGTGCTGACCCAGTCAGTGTACCAGACAGTGCTGACCCAGTCAGTGTACCAGACAGTGCTGACCCAGTCAGTGTACCAGACGGTGCTGACCCAGTCAGTGTACCAGACAGTGCTGACCCAGTCAGTGTACCAGACAGTGCTGACCCAGTCAGTGTACCACACAGTGCTGACCCAGTCAGTGTACCAGACAGTGCTGACCCAGTCCGTGTACCAGACAGTGCTGACCCAGTCAGTGTACCAGACAGTGCTGACCCAGTCAGTGTACCAGACAGTGCTGACCCAGTCAGTGTGGTGCTGACCCAGTCAGTGTACCAGACAGTGCTGACCCAGTCACTGTACCAGACGGTGCTGACCCAGTCAGTGTACCAGACAGTGCTGACCCAGTCAGTGTACCAGACAGTGCTGACCCAGTCAGTGTACCAGACAGTGCTGACCCAGTCAGTGTACCAGACAGTGCTGACCCAGTCAGTGTACCAGACGGTGCTGACCCAGTCAGTGTACCAGACAGTGCTGACCCAGTCACAGTACCAGACAGTGCTGACCCAGTCAGTGTACCAGACAGTGCTGACCCAGTCAGTGTACCAGACAGTGCTGACCCAGTCAGTGTACCAGACAGTGCTGACCCAGTCAGTGTACCAGACAGTGCTGACCCAGTCAGTGTACCAGACAGTGCTGACCCAGTCAGTGTACCAGACAGTGCTGACCCAGTCAGTGTACCAGACAGTGCTGACCCAGTCAGTGTGGTGCTGACCCAGTCAGTGTACCAGACAGTGCTGACCCAGTCACAGTACCAGACAGTGCTGACCCAGTCAGTGTACCAGACAGTGCTGACCCAGTCAGTGTACCAGACAGTGCTGACCCAGTCAGTGTACCAGACAGTGCTGACCCAGTCAGTGTGGTGCTGACCCAGTCAGTGTACCAGACAGTGCTGACCCAGTCACAGTACCAGACAGTGCTGACCCAGTCAGTGTACCAGACAGTGCTGACCCAGTCAGTGTACCAGACAGTGCTGACCCAGTCACTGTACCAGACAGTGCTGACCCAGTCAGTGTACCAGACAGTGCTGACCCAGTCAGTGTACCAGACAGTGCTGACCCAGTCAGTGTACCAGACAGTGCTGACCCAGTCAGTGTACCAGACAGTGCTGACCCAGTCACTGTACCAGACAGTGCTGACCCAGTCAGTGTACCAGACAGTGCTGACCCAGTCAGTGTACCAGACAGTGCTGACCCAGTCACAGTACCAGACAGTGCTGACCCAGTCAGTGTACCAGACAGTGCTGACCCAGTCAGTGTACCAGACAGTGCTGATCCAGTCAGAGTACCAGACAGTGCTGACCCAGTCAGTGTACCAGACAGTGCTGACCCAGTCACAGTACCAGACAGTGCTGACCCAGTCAGTGTACCAGACAGTGCTGACCCAGTCAGTGTACCAGACAGCGCTGACCCAGTCAGTGTACCAGACAGTGCTGACCCAGTCAGTGTACCAGACAGTGCTGACCCAGTCAGTGTAGCAGACAGTGCTGACCCAGTCAGTGTACCAGACAGTGCTGACCCAGTCAGTGTACCAGACAGTGCTGACCCAGTCAGTGTACCAGACAGTGCTGACCCAGTCACTGTACCAGACAGTGCTGACCCAGTCACAGTACCAGACAGTGCTGACCCAGTCACAGTACCAGACAGTGCTGACCCAGTCAGTGTACCAGACAGTGCTGACCCAGTCAGTGTACCAGACAGTGCTGCCCCAGTCAGTGTACCAGACAGTGCTGGCCCAGTCAGTGTACCAGACAGTGCTGACCCAGTCAGTGTACCAGACAGTGCTGACCCAGTCAGTGTACCAGACGGTGCTGACCCAGTCAGTGTACCAGACAGTGCTGACCCAGTCAGTGTACCAGACAGTGCTGACCCAGTCAGTGTAGCAGACAGTGCTGACCCAGTCAGTGTACCAGACGGTGCTGACCCAGTCAGTGTACCAGACAGTGCTGACCCAGTCAGTGTACCAGACGGTGCTGACCCAGTCAGTGTACCAGACAGTGCTGACCCAGTCAGTGTACCAGACAGTGCTGACCCAGTCAGTGTACCAGACAGTGCTGACCCAGTCAGTGTACCAGACAGTGCTGACCCAGTCAGCGTACCAGACGGTGCTGACCCAGTCACAGTACCAGACAGTGCTGACCCAGTCAGTGTACCAGACAGTGCTGACCCAGTCAGTGTACCAGACAGTGCTGACCCAGTCAGTGTAGCAGACAGTGCTGACCCAGTCAGTGTACCAGACGGTGCTGACCCAGTCAGTGTCCCAGACGGTGCTGACCCAGTCAGTGTCCCAGACAGTGCTGACCCAGTCAGTGTCCCAGACGGTGCTGACCCAGTCAGTGTCCCAGACGGTGCTGACCCAGTCAGTGTCCCAGACAGTGCTGACCCAGTCAGTGTACCAGACAGTGCTGACCCAGTCAGTGTACCAGACAGTGCTGACCCAGTCAGTGTACCAGACAGTGCTGACCCAGTAACAGTACCAGACGGTGCTGACCCAGTCAGTGTACCAGACAGTGCTGACCCAGTCAGTGTACCAGACAGTGCTGACCCAGTCAGTGTACCGGACAGTGCTGACCCAGTCAGTGTACCAGACGGTGCTGACCCAGTCAGTGTACCAGACAGTGCTGACCCAGTCAGTGTACCAGACAGTGCTGACCCAGTCAGTGTACCAGACAGTGCTGACCCAGTCAGTGTACCAGACGGTGCTGACCCAGTCAGTGTACCAGACAGTGCTGACCCAGTCAGTGTACCAGACAGTGCTGACCCAGTCAGTGTCCCAGACGGTGCTGACCCAGTCAGTGTACCAGACAGTGCTGACCCAGTCAGTGTACCAGACAGTGCTGACCCAGTCAGTGTACCAGACAGTGCTGACCCAGTCCGTGTACCAGACAGTGCTGACCCAGTCCGTGTACCAGACAGTGCTGACCCAGTCAGTGTACCAGACGGTGCTGACCCAGTCAGTGTACCAGACAGTGCTGACCCAGTCAGTGTACCAGACAGTGCTGACCCAGTCAGTGTACCAGACAGTGCTGACCCAGTCAGTGTACCAGACAGTGCTGACCCAATCACAGTACCAGACAGTGCTGACCCAGTCAGTGTACCAGACAGTGCTGACCCAGTCAGTGTACCAGACAGTGCTGACCCAATCACAGTACCAGACAGTGCTGACCCAGTCAGTGTACCAGACAGTGCTGACCCAATCACAGTACCAGACAGTGCTGACCCAGTCACAGTACCAGACAGTGCTGACCCAGTCCGTGTACCAGACAGTGCTGACCCAGTCCGTGTACCAGACAGTGCTGACCCAGTCAGTGTACCAGACGGTGCTGACCCAGTCAGTGTACCAGACAGTGCTGACCCAGTCAGTGTACCAGACGGTGCTGACCCAGTCACAGTACCAGACAGTGCTGACCCAGTCACAGTACCTGACAGTGCTGACCCAGTCAGTGTACCAGACAGTGCTGACCCAGTCAGTGTACCAGACAGTGCTGACCCAGTCAGTGTACCAGACAGTGCTGACCCAGTCAGTGTACCAGACAGTGCTGACCCAGTCACTGTACCAGACAGTGCTGACCCAGTCAGTGTACCAGACAGTGCTGACCCAGTCAGTGTACCAGACAGTGCTGACCCAGTTAGTGTACCAGACAGTGCTGACCCAGTAACAGTACCAGACAGTGCTGACCCAGTCACAGTACCAGACAGTGCTGACCCAGTCAGTGTACCAGACAGTGCTGACCCAGTCAGTGTACCAGACACTGCTGACCCAGTCAGTGTACCAGACAGTGCTGACCCAGTCAGTGTACCAGACAGTGCTGACCCAGTCAGTGTACCAGACGGTGCTGACCCAGTCAGTGTACCAGACAGTGCTGACCCAGTCAGTGTACCAGACAGTGCTGACCCAGTCAGTGTACCAGACAGTGCTGACCCAGTCAGTGTACCAGACAGTGCTGACCCAGTCAGTGTACCAGACAGTGCTGACCCAGTCAGTGTACCAGACAGTGCTGACCCAGTCAGTGTACCAGACAGTGCTGACCCAGTCAGTGTACCAGACAGTGCTGACCCAGTCACAGTACCAGACAGTGCTGGCCCAGTCAGTGTACCAGACAGTGCTGACCCAGTCAGTGTACCAGACGGTGCTGACCCAGTCAGTGAACCAGACAGTGCTGACCCAGTCAGTGTACCAGACAGTGCTGACCCAGTCAGTGTACCAGACAGTGCTGACCCAGTCAGTGTACCAGACAGTGCTGACCCAGTCAGTGTAGCAGACAGTGCTGACCCAGTCAGTGTACCAGACAGTGCTGACCCAGTCAGTGTACCAGACAGTGCTGACCCAGTCAGTGTACCAGACAGTGCTGACCCAGTCAGTGTACCAGACAGTGCTGACCCAGTCAGTGTACCAGACAGTGCTGACCCAGTCAGTGTACCAGACAGTGCTGACCCAGTCAGTGTCCCAGACAGTGCTGACCCAGTCAGTGTACCAGACAGTGCTGACCCAGTCAGTGTACCAGACAGTGCTGACCCAGTCAGTGTACCAGACAGTGCTGACCCAGTCAGTGTACCAGACAGTGCTGACCCAGTCAGTGTACCAGACAGTGCTGACCCAGTCAGTGTAGCAGACAGTGCTGACCCAGTCAGTGTACCAGACAGTGCTGACCCAGTCAGTGTACCAGACAGTGCTGACCCAGTCAGTGTACCAGACAGTGCTGACCCAGTCAGTGTACCAGACAGTGCTGACCCAGTCAGTGTACCAGACGGTGCTGACCCAGTCACTGTACCAGACAGTGCTGACCCAGTCAGTGTACCAGACGGTGCTGACCCAGTCACTGTACCAGACAGTGCTGACCCAGTCAGTGTACCAGACAGTGCTGACCCAGTCAGTGTACCAGACGGTGCTGACCCAGTCACAGTACCAGACAGTGCTGACCCAGTCACAGTACCAGACAGTGCTGACCCAGTCAGTGTACCAGACAGTGCTGACCCAGTCAGTGTACCAGACAGTGCTGACCCAGTCAGTGTACCAGACGGTGCTGACCCAGTCAGTGTACCAGACAGTGCTGACCCAGTCAGTGTACCAGACAGTGCTGACCCAGTCAGTGTACCAGACAGTGCTGACCCAGTCAGTGTACCAGACAGTGCTGACCCAGTCAGTGTACCAGACGGTGCTGACCCAGTCAGTGTACCAGACAGTGCTGACCCAGTCAGTGTACCAGACAGTGCTGACCCAGTCAGTGTCCCAGACGGTGCTGACCCAGTCAGTGTACCAGACAGTGCTGACCCAGTCAGTGTACCAGACAGTGCTGACCCAGTCAGTGTACCAGACAGTGCTGACCCAGTCAGTGTACCAGACAGTGCTGACCCAGTCAGTGTACCAGACGGTGCTGACCCAGTCAGTGTACCAGACGGTGCTGACCCAGTCACAGTACCAGACGGTGCTGACCCAGT
The DNA here is from genome assembly GCF_902713615.1 of Scyliorhinus canicula. Classification (NCBI taxonomy): domain Eukaryota; kingdom Metazoa; phylum Chordata; class Chondrichthyes; order Carcharhiniformes; family Scyliorhinidae; genus Scyliorhinus; species Scyliorhinus canicula. The sequence goes on from NC_052147.1 coordinate 90,374,734, forward strand.
CAGTGTACCAGACAGTGCTGACCCAGTCAGTGTACCAGACAGTGCTGACCCAGTCAGTGTACCAGACAGTGCTGACCCAGTCAGTGTCCCAGACGGTGCTGACCCAGTCAGTGTACCAGACAGTGCTGACCCAGTCACAGTACCAGACGGTGCTGACCCAGTCAGTGTACCAGACAGTGCTGACCCAGTCAGTGTACCAGACAGTGCTGACCCAGTCAGTGTACCAGACGGTGCTGACCCAGTCAGTGTACCAGACAGTGCTGACCCAGTCAGTGTACCAGACAGTGCTGACCCAGTCACAGTATCAGACGGTGCTGACCCAGTCACAGTATCAGACAGTGCTGACCCAGTCAGTGTCCCAGACGGTGCTGACCCAGTCACAGTACCAGACAGTGCTGACCCAGTCAGTGTACCAGACGGTGCTGACCCAGTCAGTGTACCAGACAGTGCTGACCCAGTCACTGTACCAGACAGTGCTGACCCAGTCAGTGTACCAGACAGTGCTGACCCAGTCAGTGTACCAGACAGTGCTGACCCAGTCAGTGTACCAGACAGTGCTGACCCAGTCAGTGTACCAGACAGTGCTGACCCAGTCAGTGTACCAGACAGTGCTGACCAGTCAGTGTACCAGACGGTGCTGACCCAGTCAGTGTACCAGACAGTGCTGACCCAGTCAGTGTACCAGACAGTGCTGACCCAGTCAGTGTACCAGACAGTGCTGACCCAGTCAGTGTACCAGACAGTGCTGACCCAGTCAGTGTACCAGACAGTGCTGACCCAGTCAGTGTACCAGACAGTGCTGACCCAGTCAGTGTACCAGACGGTGCTGACCCAGTCAGTGTACCAGACAGTGCTGACCCAGTCAGTGTACCAGACAGTGCTGACCCAGTCACAGTACCAGACAGTGCTGACCCAGTTAGTGTACCAGACAGTGCTGACCCAGTCACAGTACCAGACAGTGCTGACCCAGTCCGTGTACCAGACAGTGCTGACCCAGTCAGTGTACCAGACAGTGCTGACCCAGTCACAGTACCAGACGGTGCTGACCCAGTCAGTGTAGCAGACAGTGCTGACCCAGTCAGTGTACCAGACAGTGCTGACCCAGTCAGTGTACCAGACAGTGCTGACCCAGTCAGTGTACCAGACAGTGCTGACCCAGTCAGTGTACCAGACAGTGCTGACCCAGTCAGTGTACCAGACGGTGCTGACCCAGTCACAGTACCAGACGGTGCTGACCCAGTCACAGTACCAGACAGTGCTGACCCAGTCACAGTACCAGACAGTGCTGACCCAGTCAGTGTACCAGACGGTGCTGACCCAGTCACAGTACCAGACGGTGCTGACCCAGTCACAGTACCAGACAGTGCTGACCCAGTCACAGTACCAGACAGTGCTGACCCAGTCAGTGTACCAGACAGTGTTGACCCAGTCAGTGTACCAGACAGTGCTGACCCAGTCAGTGTACCAGACAGTGCTGACCCAGTCAGTGTACCAGACAGTGCTGACCCAGTCAGTGTACCAGACAGTGCTGACCCAGTCAGTGTACCAGACAGTGCTGACCCAGTCAGTGTACCAGACAGTGCTGACCCAGTCAGTGTACCAGACAGTGCTGACCCAGTCAGTGTACCAGACAGTGCTGACCCAGTCAGTGTACCAGACAGTGCTGACCCAGTCAGTGTACCAGACAGTGCTGACCCAGTCACAGTACCAGACAGTGCTGACCCAGTCAGTGTACCAGACAGTGCTGACCCAGTCAGTGTACCAGACGGTGCTGACCCAGTCAGTGTACCAGACGGTGCTGACCCAGTCACTGTACCAGACAGTGCTGACCCAGTCAGTGTACCAGACAGTGCTGACCCAGTCAGTGTACCAGACAGTGCTGACCCAGTCAGTGTACCAGACAGTGCTGACCCAGTCAGTGTACCAGACAGTGCTGATCCAGTCAGTGTACCAGACAGTGCTGACCCAGTCAGTGTACCAGACAGTGCTGACCCAGTCAGTGTACCAGACAGTGCTGACCCAGTCACAGTACCAGACAGTGCTGACCCAGTCACAGTACCAGACAGTGCTGACCCAGTCAGTGTACCAGACAGTGCTGACCCAGTCAGTGTACCAGACAGTGCTGACCCAGTCAGTGTACCAGACAGTGCTGACCCAGTCAGTGTACCAGACAGTGCTGACCCAGTCAGTGTACCAGACAGTGCTGACCCAGTCAGTGTACCAGACAGTGCTGACCCAGTCAGTGTACCAGACAGTGCTGACCCAGTCAGTGTACCAGACGGTGCTGACCCAGTCAGTGTACCAGACGGTGCTGACCCAGTCAGTGTACCAGACAGTGCTGACCCAGTCACAGTACCAGACAGTGCTGACCCAGTCAGTGTACCAGACAGTGCTGACCCAGTTACAGTACCAGACAGTGCTGACCCAGTCAGTGTACCAGACAGTGCTGACCCAGTCAGTGTACCAGACGGTGCTGACCCAGTCAGTGTACCAGACAGTGCTGACCCATAGAACATAGAACATAGAACAGTACAGCACAGAACAGGCCCTTCGGCCCTCGATGTTCTGCCGAGCAATGATCACCCTACTTAAACCCACGTATCTACCCTATACCCGTAACCCAACAACTCCCCCCCTTTACCTTACTATTAGGACACTACGGGCAAATTAGCATGGCCAATCCACCTAACCCGCACATCTTTGGACTGTGGGAGGAAACCGGAGCACCCGGAGGAAACCCACGCACACACGGAGAGGACGTGCAGACTCCACACAGACAGTGACCCAGCCGGGAATCGAACCTGGGACCCTGGAGCTGTGAAGCATTTATGCTAACCACCATGCTACAGTGCTCCCTAAATAAAAATTTTTAAAACAGGAGGAATCCCATTCAGCCCCTCGATCCTGTTAGACAGGAACATAGAACAGTACAGCACAGAACAGGCCCTTCGGCCCTCGATGTTGTACCAAGCAACTATCACCCTACTCAAACCCACGTATCCACCCTATACCCGTAACCCAACAAACCCCCCCTTAACCTTACTTATTAGGACACTACGTGCAATTTAGCATGGCCAATCCACCTAAACCGCACATCTTTGGACTGTGGGAGGAAACCAGAGTACCTGGAGGAAACCCACGCACACACGGGGAGGACGTGCAGACTCCGCACAGACAGTGACCCAGCCGGGAATCGAACCTGGGACCCTGGAGCTGTGAAGCATTTATGCTAACCACCATCCTACCGTGCTACCCAGTCACAGTACCAGACAGTGCTGACCCAGTCAGTGTACCAGACAGCGCTGACCCAGTCAGTGTACCAGACAGTGCTGACCCAGTCATTGTACCAGACAGTGCTGACCCAGTCAGTGTACCAGACAGTGCTGACCCAGTCACTGTACCAGACAGTGCTGACCCAGTCAGTGTACCAGACAGTGCTGACCCAGTCACAGTACCAGACAGTGCTGACCCAGTCAGTGTACCAGACAGTGCTGACCCAGTCAGTGTACCAGACAGTGCTGACCCAGTCACATTACCAGACGGTGCTGACCCAGTCAGTGTACCAGACAGTGCTGACCCAGTCACTGTACCAGACAGTGCTGACCCAGTCAGTGTACCAGACAGTGCTGACCCAGTCAGTGTACCAGACAGTGCTGACCCAGTCAGTGTACCAGACAGTGCTGACCCAGTCACTGTACCAGACAGTGCTGACCCAGTCACTGTACCAGACAGTGCTGACCCAGTCAGTGTACCAGACAGTGCTGACCCAGTCACAGTACCAGACAGTGCTGACCCAGTCAGTGTACCAGACAGTGCTGACCCAGTCAGTGTACCAGACAGTGCTGACCCAGTCAGTGTACCAGACAGTGCTGACCCAGTCACAGTACCAGACAGTGCTGACCCAGTCAGTGTACCAGACAGTGCTGACCCAGTCACAGTACCAGACAGTGCTGACCCAGTCAGTGTACCAGACAGTGCTGACCCAGTCACTGTACCAGACAGTGCTGACCCAGTCAGTGTACCAGACAGTGCTGACCCAGTCAGTGTACCAGACAGTGCTGACCCAGTCAGTGTACCAGACAGTGCTGACCCAGTCAGTGTACCAGACAGTGCTGACCCAGTCAGTGTACCAGACAGTGCTGACCCAGTCACAGTACCAGACAGTGCTGACCCAGTCAGTGTACCAGACAGTGCTGACCCAGTCAGTGTACCAGACAGTGCTGACCCAGTCACAGTACCAGACAGCGCTGACCCAGTCAGTGTACCAGACAGCGCTGACCCAGTCACAGTACCAGACAGTGCTGACCCAGTCAGTGTACCAGACAGTGCTGACCCAGTCAGTGTACCAGACAGTGCTGACCCAGTCAGTGTACCAGACAGTGCTGACCCAGTGCTGGGCTTGTTGTGTATCTTGTTGAGGCGGACGGGGGTGCTGCTGTGGCCAGGGCCCGGAGGGTTGTTCCTTTACTGGAGGTCTCCTCTATTTGCACCCAGTCTGTGCCAGGTTCTTGTACCCATCCCCTTGACTTTTTCTGCCGTTGCTGCCCAGTGGCAGTATTGTAGATTCAGTAGAGCCTGGCCCCCTCTGACTTTCCCTCTTTGCAGTATACCAGACAGTGTTAACCTTGTTACCATACCAGACAGTATCGTACCGGTCACTGCATCGACCATTGTACTCCCCAGCCACTGTGCCAGAATGTAACCCCCCTCCCCGCACATCACTGTCTCGGACAGTATTCCCCACCCTCACCATAGACATAGGGATGAGTCATAAGTATGAGTGACATAAACATAGCATTTAACTGGATGTCAGGAGGAAAGTCTTGCAGGCAGTGACACCCAGTGGATTCTGATGCAATAGTGCTTATTTGCTGCCTGCATTTAACCCATTGCACTCATTTTTTAAAAATCGCTTATTGTCACGAGTAGGCTTCAATGAAGTTACTGTGAAAAGCCCCTAGTCGCCACATTCCGGCGCCTGTCTGGGGAGGCTGGTATGGGGCTTGTATTTTACCCTCAATGTTAACTCTTTACCTCCCCAAGTGGTGAAGGGAGCTCATTCCATTACAGTTCAAATTTTACATTACAAGACGTGCAATACAGGTCAATTTCTCTTAATCTAATAAAGTCAGGTGCCTCACTGCACTTACAATTGCTGGTTATACTTACACTATAATATAGCATGAGCATATCTGCTGCCATGGTGTTGACCTAATCATCAAATCACATTTTCACCCTACCCCTCAAGCAAGAACTTCTGTCAAATGTCTCGTCTCTCCTTTATAGAATTTCATAGAATTTACAGTGCGGAAGGAGGCCATTTGGCCCATCGAGTCCACACCGGCTCTTGGAAAGAGCATCCTACCCAAGGTCAACACCTCCACCCTATCCCCATAACCCAGTAACCCCACCCAATACTAAGGGAAATTTTGGACACTAAGGGCAATTTAGCATGGCCAATCCACCTAACCTGCACATCTTTGGACTATGGGAGGAAACCGGAGCACCCGGAGGAAACCCACGCACACACGGGGAGGATGTGCAGACTCCGCACAGACAGTGACCCATGCCGGGAATCGAACCTGGGACCCTGGAGCTGTGAAGCAATTGTGCAAACCACAATGCTACCGTGCTACCCTTTATATCCTTGTTCCCTAGATTCTTCTATTTTTAAAAATTTACCGTACCCAATTCTATTTTTCCAATTAAGGGGCAATATAGTGTGACTAATCCACCTACCCTGCACATCTTTGGGTTGTGGGGGTGAAACCCGCGCAGACACAAGGTGAATGTGCAAACTCCACACGGACAGTGACCCTGGTCTGGGATCGAACCCGGGCCCTCGGCGTCGTGAGTCAACAGTGCTAACCACCGTTTCTTCTCTAGATATTTTCTCTTTTCTTTCATGGCGAGTGAGTGGCACTGTCAAGGACAGTATTAGTTGTGTTGGGAAAACAAACACAGTTTTAATGGGTTTATATTTGTATTAGTAAACAGTATAGATAGAATTTACAGTACGAAGGAGGCCATTCGCCCCATCGAGTCTGTACCGGCTCCTGGAAAGAGCACCCTACCGAAGGTTAACACCTCCACCCTATCCCCATAACCCAGTAAACCCACCCAACACTAAGGGCAATTTTGGACACTAAGGGCAATTTATCATGGCTAATCCACCTAACCTGCACATCTTTGGACTGTGGGAGGAAACCGGAGCACCCGGAGGAAACCCATGCACACACGGGGAGGATGTGCAGACTCCACACAGACAGTGACCCAAGCTGGAATCGAACCTGGGACCCTGGAGCTGTGAAGCGATTGTGCTATCGACAATGCTACCGTGCTGCCCCCATACCTTAGAAATAAGGTATAGTTTTAAATGTATTTAATTTAACATTTTTGTGCCTGCAAGGATTAAACCTATAGTTAGACTCATGCTGGACAACGGTGTATGTATGGGTGTGTATTGATTAAGTTCCAACTGTGTTCTATTGTGCTGAGAGAGGGCTACGATGTGAAGAATAAATAAAAGACATACAAATATAGAGGTTGATTTAGAAACTTTTGAGTTTTAACTTAGCCAAGTTGATTGCACTTGGAGATATGTAGTGAGAGAGAAGGCAGCTCTCACAGCTCTGCTAGAAGTAGTGGGTTTAGAAGGTTAGAGAGGGAACATCTCTTTCAGCTTTGACAGAAGAAAGGCTATACCATGGAGTAATGGTTAAAAAAACAAGTGCAGAGATCTGAAGAGCAGCTAGTTAAAGAAACCAAAGAAATGTGGAGCATTGTCCAAGAAGTCTGAAGTTAAGTGAACAGAGACCTAGGTATTGTTCAGAATAATATCTGTGGGAAGTGCACCCAACTCCAGCTCCTCAAAAACCGTGTTAGGGACCTGGAGCTTGAGCTGGATGAACTTCGGATCATTCGGGAGGCAGAGGGGGTCATAGATAGGAGCTTCAGGGAAGTAGTTACACCAAAGACTGGAGATAGATGGGTAACTGTAAGAGGGACTGGGAAGAAGCAGTCAGTGCAGGGACCCCCTGCGGTCGTTCCCCTGAGTAACAAGTATACCGTTTTGGATACTTGTGGGGGGGACGACTTACCAGGGGTAAGCCATGGGGTACGGGCCTCTGGCACGGAGTCTGTCCCTGTTGCTCAGAAGGGAAGGGGGGAGAGGAGCAGAGCATTAGTAATTGGGGACTCAATAGTCAGGGGCACAGAGAGGAGATTTTGTGGGAGCGAGAGAGACTCACGTTTGGTATGTTGCCTCCCAGGTGCAAGGGTAAGTGATGTCTCGGATCGTGTTTTCCGGGTCCTGAAGGGGGAGGGGGAGCAGCCCCAAGTCGTAGTCCACATTGGCACTAACGACATAGGTAGGAAAGGGGACAAGGATGTCAGGCAGGCCTTTAGGGAGCTAGGATGGAAGCTCAGAGCGAGAACAAACAGAGTTGTTATCTCTGGGTTGTTGCCCGTGCCACGTGATAGTGAGATGAGGAATAGGGAGAGAGAGCAATTAAACACGTGGCTACAGGGATGGTGCAGGCGGGAGGGATTCAGATTTCTGGATAACTGGGGCTCTTTCTGGGGAAGGTGGGACCTCTATAGACAGGATGGTCTACATCTGAACCTGAGGGGCACCAATATCCTGGGGGGGAGATTTGTTAGTGCTCTTTGGGGGGGTTTAAACTAATTCAGCAGGGGCATGGGAACCTGGATTGTAGTTTTGGGGTACGGGAGATTGAGAGTATAGAGGTCAGGAGCACAGATTTGACTTCGCAGGAGGGTGCCAGTGTTCAGGTAGGTGGTTTGAAGTGTGTCTACTTCAATGCCAGGAGTATACGAAATAAGGTAGGGGAACTGGCAGCATGGGTTGGTACCTGGGACTTCGACGTTGTGGCCATTTCAGAGACATGGATAGAGCAGGGACAGGAATGGTTGTTGCAGGTTCCGGGGTTTAGGTGTTTTAGTAAGCTCAGAGAAGGGGGCAAAAGAGGGGGAGGTGTGGCGCTGCTAGTCAAGGACAGTATTACGGTGGCGGAAAGGATGCTAGATGGGGACTCTTCTTCTGAGGTCGTATGGGCTGAGGTTAGAAACAGGAAAGGAGAGGTCACCCTGTTGGGAGTTTTCTATAGGCCGCCTAATAGTTCTAGGGATGTAGAGGAAAGGATGGCGAAGATGATTCTGGAAAAGAGCGAAAGTAACAGGGTAGTTGTTATGGGAGACTTTAACTTTCCAAATATTGACTGGAAAAGATATAGTTCGAGTACATTAGATGGGTCGTTCTTTGTACAATGTGTGCAGGAGGGTTTCCTGACACAATATGTTGACAGGCCAACAAGAGGCGAGGCCACATTGGATTTGGTTTTGGGTAATGAACCAGGCCAGGTGTTAGATCTGGAGGTAGGTGAGCACTTTGGAAACAGTGACCACAATTCGGTGACCTTTACGTTAGTGATGGAAAGGGATAAGTATAACCCGCAGGGCAAGAGTTATAGCTGGGGGAAGGGCAATTATGATGCCATTAGACATGACTTAGGATGTGTTGGTTGGAGAAGTAGGCTGCAAGGGTTGGGCACACTGGATATGTGGAGCTTGTTCAAGGAACAGCTATTGCATGTTCTTGATAAGTACGTACCAGTCAGGCAGGGAGGAAGGGGTCGAGCGAGGGAACCGTGGTTTACCAAAGAAGTGGAATCTCTTGTTAAGAGGAAGAAGGAGGCCTATGTGAAGATGAGGCATGAAGTTTCAGTTGGGGCGCTTGATAGTTACAAGGAAGCGAGGAAGGATCTAAAGAGAGAGCTGAGACGAGCAAGGAGGGGACATGAGAAGTCTTTGGCAGGTAGGATCAAGGAAAACCCAAAAGCTTTCTATAGGTATGTCAGGAATAAAAGAATGACTAGGGTAAGAGTAGGGCCAGTCAAGGACAGTGGTGGGAAGTTGTGTGTGGAGGCTGAGGAGATAAGCAAGATACTAAATGAATACTTTTCGTCAGTATTCACTCAAGAAAAAGATAATATTGTGGAGGAGAATGCTGAGACCCAGGCTATTAGAATAGATGGCATTGAGGTGCGTAGGGAAGAAGTGTTGGCAATTCTGGACAAGGTGAAAATAGATAAGTCCCCGGGGCCGGATGGGATTTATCCTAGGATTCTCTGGGAAGCCAGGGAAGAAATTGCTGAGCCTTTGGCTTTGATTTTTAGGTCATCATTGGCTACAGGAATAGTGCCAGAGGACTGGAGGATAGCAAATGTGGTCCCTTTGTTCAAGAAGGGGAGTAGAGATAACCCCGGTAACTATAGGCCGGTGAGCCTAACGTCTGTGGTGGGTAAGGTCTTGGAGAGGATTATAAAAGATACGATTTATAATCATCTAGATAGGAATAATATGATTAGGGATAGTCAGCATGGTTTTGTGAAGGGTAGGTCATGCCTCACAAACCTTATCGAGTTCTTTGAGAAGGTGACTGAACAGGTAGACGAGGGTAGAGCAGTTGATGTGGTGTATATGGATTTCAGTAAAGCGTTTGATAAGGTTCCCCACGGTCGGCTATTGCAGAAAATACGGAGGCTGGGGATTGAGGGTGATTTAGAGATGTGGATCAGAAATTGGCTAGTTGAAAGAAGACAGAGAGTGGTAGTTGATGGGAAATGTTCAGAATGGAGTTCAGTTACGAGTGGCGTACCACAAGGATCTGTTCTGGGGCCGTTGCTGTTTGTCATTTTTATAAATGACCTAGAGGAGGGCGCAGAAGGATGGGTGAGTAAATTTGCAGACGACACTAAAGTCGGTGGAGTTGTAGACAGTGCGGAAGGATGTTGCAGGTTACAGAGGGACATAGATAAGCTGCAGACCTGGGCTGAGAGGTGGCAAATGGAGTTTAATGTGGAGAAGTGTGAGGTGATTCACTTTGGAAAGAATAACAGGAATGCGGAATATTTGGCTAATGGTAAAATTCTTGGTAGTGTGGATGAGCAGAGGGATCTCGGTGTCCATGTACATAGATCCCTGAAAGTTGCCACCCAGGTTGATAGGGTTGTGAAGAAGGCCTATGGTGTGTTGGCCTTTATTGGTAGAGGGATTGAGTTCCGGAGCCATGAGGTCATGTTGCAGTTGTACAAAACTCTAGTACGGCCGCATTTGGAGTATTGCGTACAGTTCTGGTCGCCTCATTATAGGAAGGACGTGGAAGCTTTGGAACGGGTGCAGAGGAGATTTACCAGGATGCTGCCTGGTATGGAGGGAAAATCTTATGAGGAAAGGCTGATGGACTTGACTTGAGAGAGAAGAAGGTTAAGAGGTGACTTAATAGAGGCATACAAAATGATCAGAGGGTTAGATAGGGTGGACAGCGAGAGCCTTCTCCCGCGGATGGAGGTGGCTAGCACGAGGGGACATAGCCTTAAATTGAGGGGTAATAGATATAGGACAGAGGTCAGAGGTGGGTTTTTTACGCAAAGAGTGGTGACGCCGTGGAATGCCCTACCTGCAACAGTAGTGAACTCGCCAACATTGAGGGCATTTAAAAATTTATTGGATAAGCATATGGATGATAATGGCATAGTGTAGGTTAGATGGCCTTTAGTTTTTTTTTCCATGTCGGTGCAACATCGAGGGCCGAAGGGCCTGTACTGCGCTGTATCATTCTATGTTCTATGTTCTAAGAGTAAACCAGGTGTTCTGAGTTAAAGAGACAATTACAGTGACCATATTTAAAGTGGGACAACAGCCTCCAAAGGTAAAACAAACATTTGATGCCATTTTAATATAATCTGGGAATTAAAGCAATTGGGAGACGTTTGCACAGTCCTTAAGGGGTTGGTGTGAAATCCTGGACTGGATGCAATGTTAATGTGGAGTGGAAACTTTGATTAAGAGTGTCACCTGGTCTAGATTTTGGAACGCAAACCGCCAAGAAAAAGTGTTATAACTATGAGAGAAGATTTTAAAGTGTGTTTTTGGGAGTGGAGTTTGGAAACTCTCATGTAAGAATCATCTGAGGTATTCTGTAGAGCTAGCCACAAAGATTCACCCGGGTTCAGAGTGGAGAGTATATTTGCCCACAATCATTTGATTTTGATTTGATTTGTTGTCACATGTACCGAAGTACAGTGAAAAGTATTTTTCTGCGGCCATGGGAATGTACACAGTACGTACATAGTAGACAAAAAAATAATAATCAACAGAGTACATTGACAAATGGTACATCACAAAGCAAATTTTCTGTGCTTAAAAGGGACTTTGTGTTAATCAGACCATTGTAAGATTAAGATTACTTTGTAATCCATGTTAATCCTAAAATCTGTGTGTAACTGTTAAAATAAGGGAGGAGTAAAGGCATATTGTATCAGAATCCAATTTTTTCGTGGTTGCTCATTGTTTTTGCTGTTGAGATGATTAGCAGTTCTGTGATTATGTTCCTCAATGTTTTATTAAAAAAATTAAAGTTACGGGGCTGGATTCTCCATTCCTGAGGCTAAGTGCCGGCGCAAACAGAGAATCCGCGGGAACCCCTCACCGACTCCTGTACCGGTGACGGCTAGTACCAGCGCCGCGTGAAACACTTGCGGATTGCGCTGAAAACGGTTGGAGAATGGCTGGGTCCAGAGCCGCACAAGCGCATGGCTCACGACCTGCACCGGTCGTGCCGTGAAACATGTGCCGGCCGTGCAGGAATCCTAACCCGCCAACCGTGACCCCGCAGCCCACCTCCTGGCCACACCCCACCAGTCCCCCCAGCCCTAGCAGAAGCCCCCCCGGCTAGCGGTACGAATCCCAGATGAGTGTGGCGGTGCAAGACACTGTCCACAGCCGGCACTTTGGGTTCCCAACTGCTGGGACTACACCATCGGCAACTCAGCCCATCGGGGGCAGAGCATCGTGGGTGGGCCGGTCGATGACACGCCAACAGCGTTGAAGCGGTCTCTTTCAAAAGAACATAAGAACTAGGAGCAGGAGTAGGCCATCTGGCCCCTCGAGCCTGCTCCGCCATTCAATGAGATCATGGCTGATCTTTTGTGGACTCAGCTTCACTTTCCGGCCCGAACACCATAACCCTTAATCCCTTTATTCTTCAAAAAACTATCTATCTTTACCTTAAAAACATTTAATGAAGGAGCCTCAACTGCTTCACTGGGCAAGGAATTCCATAGATTCACAACCCTTTGGGTGAAGAAGTTCCTCCTAAACTCAGTCCTAAATCTACTTCCCCTTATTTTGAGGCTATGCCCCCTAGTTCTGCTTTCACCCGCCAGTGGAAACAACCTGCCCGCATCTATCCTATCTATTCTCTTCATAATTTTAAATGTTTCTATAAGATCCCCCCTCATCCTTCTAAATTCCAACGAGTACAGTCCCAGTCTACTCAACCTCTCCTCATAATCCAACCCCTTCAGCTCTGGGATTAACCTCGTGAATCTCCTCTGCACACCCTCCAGTGCCAGTATGTCCTTTCTCAAGTAAGGAAACCAAAACTGAACACAATACTCCAGGTGTGGCCTCACTAACACCTTATACAATTGCAACATAACCTCCCTAGTCTTAAACTCCATCCCTCTAGCAATGAAGGACAAAATTCCATTTGCCTTCTTAATCACCTGTTGCACTTGTAAACCAACTTTCTGTGACTCATGCACTAGCACACCCAGGTCTCTCTGCACAGTGGCATGCTTTAATATTTTATCGTTTAAATAATAATCTTGTTTGCTGTTATTCATACCAAAATAGATAACTTCACATTTGTCAACATTGTATTCCATCTGCCAGACCCTAGCCCATTCACTTAACCCATCCAAATCCCTCTGCAGACTTCCAGAATCCTCTGCACCTTTCGCTTTACCACTCATCTTAGTGTCATCTGCAAACTTGGACACATTGCCCTTGGTCCCCAACTCCAAATCATCTATGTAAATTGTGAACAATTGTGGGCCCAACACTGATCCCTGAGGGACACCACTAGCTACTGATTGCCAACCAGAGAAACACCCATTAGTCCCCACTCTTTGCTTTCTATTAATTAACCAATCCTCTATCCATGCTACTACTTTACCCTTAATGCCATGCATCTTTACCTTATGCAGCAGCCTTATTCATGCCGACCCCCATCACCTTGCCTTCTTCAACTTGGGTGGTTTCAGTTACTGCCAAGGTCATGCACATTCACTTCCTTGTGAACCTCCCCAAGTCACCCAAAGCTGTAAAGGCCCCACTTCTGGGTTCACCTTCGAAAAAACAATTGTTTGCAACAGCACTTTCAAACTTCCAACTTCCATTTGCCATAACACTGCTGAAGCTGTCGATCTGCTCTGTCATCGACTCTCTTCCATCTCTGATGCCCTTGCCCCCAGTAAAGCATTTACTCTCGTCCATCCCTCAATATCAAGCCAAGCCTCCATTATCCCTTCCACCCTCTTCCCCAACGGGATTCAGTGAAGGAGTGGGCAATCCCACAGACTTCTTTGTCACTAAGATGGGGACCATCTGCTGTTCTCATTTCTCCTTGCCCACCTCTTCGCAGATTCCCCCTGCCCCAGTCCTGACCGTGTGCTCTCTAATGTCGTCATGACCATGGGGCTTGTGTCCCCTCAGCCCTAGCCCCACCATACTCCTGACTGTTCCCTTCCAGGCCCCCATGTTAGCCAATATTGCTAATGGTGTCCTCCCTTCCCATTCAAACCCGCTGTCATCACTCAACTTTGAATAATGAACAATGATGGACAGGAAAGGACCCTCTGGTCCATTCACCATTCCCCATTCAATATATACATCCCCACCCAGAACTATACCACCTCCTGGGAGAGGCACAAAGTGCCTTGGGAAGTTTGTCAATGGCACACTATCAATTGGATTAGAATATTCAGACTGAGCTCTGGCAATGTGGATGGGGTTCATTGTGATGAACTATTCTGACTGGTCTGTTCCACTCAGCCCTGGCTTGTTTGTTAACTGATGGGTAATGTGTTTCGTTCTGCAGGTCTCTCCCATCCTCAGGGATTTCCTGCGCCGGATCCTGGTTCACGATGTGACAGACAGAGCTACGTCCATTGAGCTGCTGAATCATCCGTTTCTGCTGCAGGCTGGACCACCCGAATGTATGATCTCTCTGATTCAGGAATGCAGACAGTGCTGACATAGAGGAGAATTTACATGTGCAAACAGGGTGATGTTACCCTGGTCTAGGAGAGTAATAGCCCAGGCCCAAGTTCTGTGCTGAAGAAAGAGCTAGGGGGCTGATCTCCTGCCTCAGATTGCACGTTTCAGCTATATAATGGGAAAAGCAAAGCAGAGGACAGTGGGTAATCCATGTTTTCACCGGAGAAATTATAAATCTCCTGGTCTCTCCAGAATACCTCACATAGGTGGGTATATTGTGGTATTGATGGAACATTGGGTGGAATCCACACAATAGCTCTATCATCAGCACGTAGAGTGAGAAACCGCAGTCAACACAGACCATCACTGGGGAACAGTTCCAGAGGCACAGACTCTCACTGGAGTACAGTTCCACAGACACTAACCCTCACTGGGGAACAGTTCCACAGAGCCTGACTCTCACTGGGATACAGTTCCACAGACACTAACCCTCACTGGGGAACAGTTCCACAGAGCCTGACTCTCACTGGGGTACAGTTCCACAGGCACTGACTCTCACTGGGGTACAGTTCCACTGGCACTGACTCTCACTGGGGAACAGTTCCACAGAGACTGACTCTCACTGGGGTACAGTTCCACAGGCACTGACTCTCACTGGGGAACAGTTCCACAGACACTGACTCTCACTGGGGAACAGTTCCACAGACACTGACTCTCACTGGGGAACAGTTCCACAGACACTGACTCTCACTGGGGAACAGTTCCAGAGGCACTGACTCTCACTGGGGAACAGTTCCAGAGGCACGGACTCTCACTGGGGTACAGTTCCACAGGCACTGACTCTCACTGGGGAACAGTTCCAGAGGCACGGACTCTCACTGGGGTACAGTTCCACAGGCACTGACTCTCACTGGGGAACAGTTCCAGAGGTACGGACTCTCACTGGAGTACAGTTCCACAGACACTAACCCTCACCGAGGAACAGTTCCATAGTCACTGACTCTCACTGTGGTATAGTTCCACAGGCACTGACTCTCACTGGAGTACAGTTCCACAGGCACTGACTCTCACTGGGATACAGTTCCACAGGCACTGACTCTCACTGGGGTACAGTTCCACAGGTGCTGACTCTCACTGGGGAACAGTTCCACAGAGACT
Organism: Scyliorhinus canicula; assembly: GCF_902713615.1. Classification (NCBI taxonomy): domain Eukaryota; kingdom Metazoa; phylum Chordata; class Chondrichthyes; order Carcharhiniformes; family Scyliorhinidae; genus Scyliorhinus; species Scyliorhinus canicula. The sequence continues at coordinate 90,389,977 of NC_052147.1, forward strand.
GACTCTCACTGGGGTACAGTTCCACAGGCACTGACTCTCACTGGGGTACAGTTCCACAGGCACTGACTCTCACTGGGGTACAGTTCCACAGGCACTGACTCTCACTGGGATACAGTTCCACAGGTACTGACTCTCACTGGGGTACAGTTATACAGACACTGACTCTCACTGGGGTACAGTTCCACAGGCACTGTCTCTCACTGGGGAACAGTTCCACAGGCACTGACTCTCACTGGGATACAGTTCCACAGGCACTGACTCTCACTGGGGTACAGTTATACAGACACTGACTCTCACTGGGGTACAGTTCCACAGACACTGACTCTCACTGGGGTACAGTTATACAGACACTGACTCTCACTGGGGTACAGTTCCACAGGCACTGTCTCTCACTGGGGAACAGTTCCAGAGGCACTAACTCTCACTGGGATACAGTTCCACAGGCACTGACTCTCACTGGGGTACAGTTCCACAGAGCCTGACTCTCACTGGGGTACAGTTCCACAGGCACTGACTCTCACTGGGGTACAGTTCCACAGAGCCTGACTCTCACTGGGGAACAGTTCCACAGACACTGACTCTCACTGGGGTGCAGTTCCACAGAGCCTGACTATCACTGGGGAACAGTTCCACAGAGGCTGACTCTCACTGGAGTACAGTTCCAGAGGCACGGACTCTCACTGGGATACAGTTCCACAGGCACTGACTCTCACTGGGGTACAGTTCCACAGGCACTGACTCTCACTGGGGTACAGTTCCACAGAGACTGACTCTCACTGGGATACAGTTCCACAGAGACTGACTCTCACTGGGATACAGTTCCACAGAGACTGACTCTCACTGGGATACAGTTCCACAGAGACTGACTCTCACTGGGATACAGTTCCACAGAGACTGACTCTCACTGGGATACAGTTCCACAGAGACTGACTCTCACTGGGGTACAGTTCCACAGACACTGACTCTCACTGGGATACAGTTCCACAGGCACTGTCTCTCACTGGGGTACAGTTCCACAGGCACTGACTCTCACTGGGGTACAGTTCCACAGACACTGACTCTCACTGGGGAACAGTTCCACAGAGACTGACTCTCACTGGGATACAGTTCCACAGAGACTGACTCTCACTGGGGTACAGTTCCACAGGCACTGACTCTCACTGGGATACAGTTCCACAGAGACTGACTCTCACTGGGATACAGTTCCACAGGCACTGACTCTCAGTGGGGTACAGTTCCACAGACACTGACTCGCACTGGGATACAGTTCCACAGACACTGTCTCTCACTGGGGAACAGTTCCACAGACACTGTCTCTCACTTGGGTGCAGTTCCACAGACACTGACTCTCACTGGGGTACAGTTCCACAGACACTGACTCTCACTGGGGTACAGTTCCACAGAGACTGACTCTCACTGGGATACAGTTCCACAGAGACTGACTCTCACTGGGGTACAGTTCCACAGACACTGTCTTACACTGGGGTACAGTTCCACAGACACTGACTCTCACTGGGATACAGTTCCACAGAGACTGACTCTCACTGGGGAACAGTTCCACAGAGACTGACTCTCACTGGGGTACAGCTCCACAGAGACTGACTCTCACTGGGGTGCAGTTCCACAGGCACTGACTCTCACTGGGATACAGTTCCACAGAGACTGACTCTCACTGGGATACAGTTCCACAGAGACTGACTCTCACTGGGGTACAGTTCCACAGGCACTGACTCTCACTGGGGTAGAGTTCCAAGAGCCAGTGCAGACTTGATGGGCCGAATGGCCTCCTTCGGCATTGTAGATTCTATGATTTAATATTTAATAAGCGGACAAGGTTTTCTGATCTTTCACCAGTTTGGTTTGTAGTCTTAATTTGCTGGTGGTGGCACTGTAGTAAACAACTAAACAGTTTCTAGCCATCTGAAAGAACTGAATGTTGGTGCACTGTGTATTTCTGGTTATGTTTGGTGAACTAGCCCATTTGTCTGTGGAAGAATGATCTGAAGGCACCTTTGCGGACAGATGGGTATTTTCTGATTGAATCTGGTGTGTACCCTGTGTAGCTATACTCGTGTGGCTCATCTCATGGTATTCTACAGGTCAAGAAGAATGTACATTTATATTGTATGTTCACAACTTCAGGTTGTCCTGGCAACCTTCACAGCCCATGATGCGATAGGAATGAAACATTTTCACTGATAAACCGGACTTTGAGAATGAAGAGGTTCACATGAGTGCTTTGAAATGTTTTGGAGTATTTCTGAAAACCTGGCGATTTGTGCAGTGACCAAGTGTGAAATCTTGACTCACAATAACACCATAAGACCACACAGCACACCTGACTGACGTCCCGTGACCAACAGTCCAGTCTGTGACAACCAAAGACTTCTCCTTTCCAGCAGAACCTTTCTGAGTAGGATTAAGAGCTCATCAATAGGCTTTGTTCTTCAGTGCTCGGAGTGCCTTTTGTGTTACTGTTAAGAGGAGCATTTAATTAAAATTTAGATCCAATTTTATTTAATTGGGCACAGCCTCATTAATTTGGTCCCAAATTGACTCTCTAAAACAGATTAGTTTTAGAAGGCACAGGAGGCACGGGACTCTGAAGTAGCAAATAAGATCAAAGTTTATTTTAAAAGATACACTTATCAATACACAACTGACTTTTAAACCTTTGGCCCGGAGGAAGCCCATGCAGACGCGGGGAGAAAGGGCAAACTCCACACAGACAATCACCCAAGGCTGGAATTCAACCTGGGTACCTGGCGTAGTGAGACAGTAGTGCTAACCACTGTGCCAACCATTCCAGATTCTTATCACACACTGCATGAAAAAGATATACCTCCTGTTGCTATTTTGTTTTTACCAATTACCTTAAATCTGTGCCCTCTGGATCTCGGTCCAGTCAGTAAAACCTGGATGGGATACAGACGGGGAAGTGGAGCATGGAGTGCTGGTGAGCTTTCAAAGCTACAAAGCAATAAATAGCCAAGAAGCACTGGGGAGCAGCCGAATGCAGACCTGAAGATAGGCCAGAACCAGCCATGCCACTTGCAAGTTGTGCCAGTCCAGCTACAATACTGACACCTACCCCAAACTCAGAATTGGTGAAATGGGTTCGCTGTCAGTGACATCCTTGTCCAGTTTGCTGATGATTAATTGGCCAGTTTAGATTTGTCCTGCTTTTTGTGGACAGAACATACCGGGGCAATTTTCCACATTGCCAGCCAGATGCTAATGTTGTCGCTGCACTGGAACAGCTTGGCTCGGGGCACGGCAAGTTCTGGAGCACAAATCGTCAGTACTCAAGCTGGCTATTGTCAGGGGAAATTGTAGCATCATGGTAATATTGCTGGACTAGTAATCCAGAAGCTTGAACTCATGTTCTGGGGACAAGTGTTCAAATCCCACCACAATTTTAATTCAATTAATAAAACTAAAGCTGGAATAAAACAATGGTCTCGTTAATAAGGGTCGTGGACCAGCTGAATTGCTGGATAAACGCACCTGGTTCACAAGCTACTTTTGGGGAGGAATCCTGCTGCCCTCACCCAGTCTGGCCGATATGTGATTCCAGTCCCACACCAATGGTTTAGCTCACTCAGCTAAATCGCTGGCTTTTAAAGCAGACCCAAGCAGGCCAGCAGCACGGTTCGATTCCCGTACCAGCCTCCCCGGACAGGCGCCGGAATGTGGCGACTAGGGGCTTTTCACAGTAACTTCATTGAAGCCTACTCGTGACAATAAGCGATTTTCATTTCATGTGGTTGCCTGTCAAGGACAATTAGGGATAGGTAACCGTGCCAACTGCTCATATCCTAAGTTAGAATTTAAAGAAAAGGTTGGTAACTTTTGCTGTGTTCAATATTCGCACCTATTTCTTGATATCATGTGTACTGAATCGAAACTGGGGCCCTCATGAGGAGGCCAACTTGGGTCATCCACTCTGTTTCTGGCTTGATCACACTTTCTCACACCCCACTTCCTATCAGCATTCTCTCCCAATCGTCCAGTTTCTCCATCTCCATCACATCTTTACTGACAATGCAACTTTCTATAGCAGTGCTTCAGATGTGTTTTCCTTTTTCCTCAACTGAGGATATTCTCCCAGTTGAGGTTGACGGGACCCTTGACTGTCTGTTCTATTTAATAAACCTTTGCTCTCACCCATTTTCCTTTCTCCCCGCACCATGATAGAGTTCCTCTTGTCCTCAGCTTCCACTCCAAACAACCTCCATTTTCAATGGATTATTCTCTGCCATTGTGGTCACCTCCAATTTCATAGAATTTACAGTGCAGAAGGAGGCCATTTGGCCCATCGAGTCTGCACCGGCTCTTGGAAAGAGCACCCTACCCAAGTCACACCTCCACCCTATCCCCATAACTCAGTAACCACCTAATCTGCGCATCTTTGGACTGTGGGAGGAAACTGGAGCACCTGGAGGAAACCCACGCACACACGGGGAGAACGTGCAGACTCCGCACAGACAGTGACCCAAGCCGGGAATCGAACCTGGGACCCTGGAGCTGTGAAGCAATTGTGCTACCCACAATGCTACCGTGCTGCCTTAATGTGATGCCACCACCAAACACATCTTCCTCTCTTCTCCCTCTCAGCATTCCAGGGGGACCATTCAGACCCAAACACTATGGTCGATGTTAATGTCTGGTTGATTATGTTGTTAAAGATACATAGGTGGGGGGCAGCACGGTGGCGCAGTGGTTAGCATTGCTGCCTGCGGCGCTGAGGACCCGGGTTCGAATCTCGGCCCTGGGTCACTGTCCATGTGGAGTTTGCACATTCTCCCTGTGTCTGCGTGGGTTTCACCCCCACAACCTAAAGATGTGCAGGATAGCTACATTGGCCACTCTAAATTGCCCCTTAATTGGAAAAAATAATTGGGTACTCTAAATTTAAAAAAAAAAGATACATAGGTGATTGGCGTTGTCAGATTCAGGAGCATGAGCTCATCAAGAGAGTAACATATGGATGGGTTGTGGTGTGAGGTGCTCCGGAGGATGCATGCGTCAACTTTATGTGCAAGATTGGGGCTGATACAGTTGAAGATGGTGTATAGGGCGCACCTCACAAGGGCAAGGTTGGGCCGACTTTTTGAGGGGTGGAGGATGTTTGTGAACGCCTTGGGGGGGCGCCCCGCAAATCACATTCATATGTTTTGGTCCTGCCCAAAACTGGAGGGTATTGGAGGGAGGTCTTTAGGATAATCTAAAGGGTGATGCATGTGAGACTCGAATCAGGTCCCCATGAAGCCATATTCGGGGCATCGGATCGGCCGGGTTGGAAACAGGTGTGGAGGTAGATGTCTTGGCCTTGGCCTCGCTGATTGCCCAAAGGCAGATTCTGTTAGGGTGGAGGTTGGCTTCCCTGCCCTGTACCTCGGTGTGGTGGGAGGGGGACCTGCTGGAGTTCTTAACGCTTGAGAAAGTGAAGTTCGAGTTGAGGGGGAGGATGGAAGGGTTCTACAACTCATGGACCTTGTTCATCATGCATTTTCATAAATTGGATGGCATCGAACATTGGGGGGGCGGGGGGGGGGGGGGGGCGGTTGGAATGTATAAATTAATAATGATTCTTTTTCATTGGTGTTTTGTATTCAAAATGTTGGGGGCTGTTTGAGGGTGGGTGGGATGAGGGGATTGTTGGCTCGGGGATTGCCATTGTAATTGTTGTTATTGTTAATTGTTTATTGTTGTAAATGTGAAAAAGGAGGGGAATAATAATTCTCCACAGACACGTTGGTGCCAGGTGGCCCTGGAGAGGGAACATGCGGTGTCAACTGACAGGCTTCAGGCCTTCCGTGACCAGTGGGTAATGCAGGGCCTGGAGTGCACCATCAGGCCCAGGAACGTTATTTTAGTTTGATAAGTTTCAGTTACAGTTTTGCTTTGGTCACAGTGCCTCTGTAAGGGGTGATTCTTTATTTTTCCTTCATTAATTAGTTATTTTGTTTTATTGGTTTTGCTCAAAAGAGTACAAAGAGATCTTTCCAAAAATGTTGCCTTAGTTTGATGAGTTTAATGGACTTTTTCCATTTCAATAACCTGGAAATACCCTGTTAAAATGACTAGTTGTTTGTTTAATGAGTTCATTTCACTCCCAAAGGAGTATAAAGAGAGTCAATCCTGCCCTCATCTGGACATGCCATGGTGATCCATCCTGCCAGTCATCGGGCATTTGGAAAGGAGAGTGTTGCAAGCAAACGATTAAGATGGTTCACAGACTCCCAGGCCGCCTGTATTTTCTGTGCCCTCCAGGAGTTTGCGTTTGATGTGTATATAAGTTGTCCATGATTGCAGTCCCTTTTTGATTATTTGAGGGGGCTGCTCCTCATGATCTGGTTGCACTTCAGCCCCCATTCTCCTGATCTTTGGCCACCTGGCCACCACATCTTGTTAGCCTGCTCCTGGGCCTGGCTGAGGTGGCCATAAACCGGTTCAGGCAGTGGCCGGTTGAGGGGGTCACTCAGTCTGACTATCTGCCCCTCTTTCATGGTTATATCTGCGCCAGGTTGACCTTGGAAAGGGAACATGCAGTGTGCTGCAGTGCACCTGATGTCTTCCATGACTGGTCGGTGCCGCAGGGGCTGGAGTGCATAACTTGCCCCTGAAATATTAATTTAATTTAAATATGTTTCTGTTGAAGTTTTGTTTTTTGTACAGTGCCCCTTTAAGAGGCTGCTGACTTGTTAATTTGAGTATTTGTCTTATTGGTACACCCAAAAGAGTATAAAGAGGCACCAGCCCCCATAATATTACTTTAATTTATTTGATTTTGTTCCTTTAAAGATTTTTCTTTTGTTACAGTGCGAGGCTGTTAATTAGTTTATTCGCGAATTGGTATATTACTCAGAAGAGGAAAATGAGTGTTGGTTGGGACACTATGTTGGTAATTTGGAGGTAGAGGTCTGTAATGCTGCATGTTGTGAATAAACCCACGAACCAGGAAAAGATCTGGGTCTTGTTATACGGGCAGCATGGTAGCACAGTGGTTAGCACAATTGCTTCACAGCTCCAGGGTCCCAGGTTCGATTCCTGGCTTGGGTCACTGTCTGTCTGTGCGGAGTCTGCACGTTCTCCCTATGTGTGTGTGGGTTTCCTCCGGGTGCTCTGTTTTCCTCCCACATGTGCAGGTTAGGTCAGTCCAAACCCGGGGGCACGGGCGGGTGTCGGGAGGGTTGCGGAGCCGCCCTTCGCGGCGCTCCCAATCGCACAAATCCCCGCGCAGCAGCCGGCTGAAAGCGGCCTTTAAAATGGCCGCGAACATGTAAAAAAAAAAATTTGGCCGCATTGCGCATGCGCGCAGGATCATCGGCGCGTACACGCAAAACTATGGTTTTGATTTTGTACAAAACAATGATTTTGTTAAACGGTCACAGCTTTTTCTTTCAAGTTCGGGGGGGGGGTTTTATTCATTTATTTTATTCATTTAATTTTTATTTTTTTCATTTATTTTATTCATTTTATTTTTTTTACAAGTTCGGGGGGTTTTATTCATTTATTTTATTCATTTAATTTTTACTTTTTTCATTTATTTTAGTCATTTTTTTAAACAAGTTTGGCGGGGGGGGGGGGGGGGTTTATTTGATAAAATTTTCCAGGAAATAAATCTAGAATATTGGACAGATGTAGACTCCATACTTCCCGACACCGGAAGGCTTCACCTTCATCCAACAGGTTCCATTGGAGGAGTGTGTACGCGGGCCAAAGGGACCCAAAGCCATTTCCTCCATTTGTCAGCAGCAAACAAGGTAAGAGAAAATGGTGGATCGCTCAGGTCGGCCGCGTTGGGTCCTGAAGGTCGGCCGGTTGGTAAAAATGGGTTCCCGGAAAAAAAGTTTGAAGAACACTGGGTTAGGTGGATTGGCCATGCTAAATTGCCCTTAGTGTCCAAAATTGCCCTTAGTGTTGGGTGGGGTTACTGGGTTATGGGGATAGGTGTGGGCTTGGATAGGGTGCTCTTTCCAAGAGCCGGTGCAGACTTGATGGGCCGAATGGCCTCCTTCTGCATTGCAACTTCCATGATTGTTTCATGCTTCACCACCTGACTTGGATCCATTTAACAGTCCACTCCTCAGTCACCTCCCTTGCCTCTGACCATGGAACTACTGGCGGAGAGAGGAGAGCTGCAGATGGACTTTGATCTGCTCTCCACTGGGAAAGCAGTGCAGCAGCCCCACCAGCCACAGGGCACCTTTAAATAATAATAATAATAATCCCTGATTGCCCTGTCGGAGACTCCTTCTCGGCTGCCAATCAGCAGCAGCACCCAAAGCTGCAGACTGGCTGTCCGAACTGAACTAATTTCTCAGGCTGGAGAAGTTCCCACAGGACGTGGAAGCCATTCACCAGCTTGTTCCAAGATCTGTTCGTAACCAGAAGAGTAGGGGTGGGGTGGGGAGATACAAACGAGCCATGGGACAAAGAAGAAAAGAAAAGAGGGGGGAAAGGGATGGGGGAGGGGGGGGGGGGGATGGAAGGCACCCAAAGAAAACAAGAGGGACAAGGGACAAAGCCATAAGGGACTGGTCCGAGTGCAAGCTGAAGCCTACGCTAAACTGTAAACAGACATCTGTGAATACGTGTTCTACTGGGGAGTATAACAGATGTATGCTGACCAAAGGGGGGCCCACAGTGGGAGGGAAGACAATTGCCTGTAAATATATGTGCTGATTTTTTTCCCCTTTTATTTTCCTTTTTGGTACGGTTTTGTAACTTCTGAGTGGTGAAACGTAAGATGCGAGAACCCAATAAAACACTTTTTAAATACATTTAAGAGTACCCAATTATTTTTTTTCCCAATTAAGGGGCAATTTAGCATGGCCAATCCAAACCTGCACATCTCTGGGTTGTGGGGGCGAAACCCACGCAGACACGGGGAGAATGTGCAAACTTCACACGGACAGTGACCCAGGGCTGGGATTCGAACCTGGGACCTCAGTGCCGAGGCCCCAGTGCTAACCACTGCGCCACATGCCGCCCCAATATTTTTTTTAATAAAGTGTGGACAAAGCCAAATGAAGGGTTATTCACGGCTTTATCTGAGGAACTGTGACTGGCATCTTCTTTAGCTTTGGTTGGTCGATTCCTCCCACGTCTTTCCTCTTTTCACAGTCCATCTTTATACTTCAGTTGCTGGAAAACCAACCTTTCCAGTAACTTTCAATCTTCCCCTTTCTGTTTCTCTCTGATGATAGCATTTTTCTAAGCTTCTCACAGTCCCTCAAGATTGAGTTGGGCAATTGTCTTCTTCAACCGCCCCCCCGTCATCTTCCTGAAAACACATCAACACAGTTTGCGTTCTGAGCAGTAGGAATAAGAATTCTGCATTCTATTCTTTGTTATTAATACTTGGGACTCCCTAAAGACATGTATAATGTAATTGTCTCTCCGTTGCTTCTATGTATATACACTTCCCCAGTTTGTACTTTCCCACCCCTTAGTTTTTTATTTATGTAGTGTTTTTGTTGTCTCTTTTTGGTTTCTCTTTGTGTACACCTGTAAATATACCATGTATAAAAAACCCAATAAAAAACATTTTAAAAAAAAGTAATACTTGGGACCAAATTCAGCTGTTTGAAAAATCCAGGGTTTCATTTCAGTTTCGTAGAACAGTACAGCACAGAACAGGCCCTTCGGCCCTCGATGTTGTGCCGAGCAATGATCACCCTACTCAAACCCACTTATCCACCCTATATCCGTAACCCAACAACCCCCCCCTTAACATTACTTTTTTTTTAGGACACTACGGGCAATTTAGAACATTTCAGTTTCGTAGAACATAGAACAGTACAGCACAGAACAGGCCCTTCGGCCCTCGATGTTGTGCCGAGCAATGATCACCCTACTCAAACTCACGTATCCACCCTATACCCGTAACCCAACAACTCCCCCTTAACCTTACTTTTTAGGACACTACGGGCAATTTAGCATGGCCAATCCACCTAACCCGCACATCTTTGGACTGTGGGAGGAAACCGGAGCACCCGGAGGAAACCCACGCACACACAGGGAGGACGTGCAGACTCTGCAGACAGTGACCCAGCCGGGAACCGAACCTGGGACCCTGGAGCTGTGAAGCATTGATGCTAACCACTATGCTACCGTGCTGCCGTGCTAAAAACTAATATTACATTTTCGGGGTGGCGGAAGACCTGGGAATCCAGGAGGAGAAAGAGGCAGACGTTCTGGCCTTTGCTTCCCTGGTAGCCCGGAGACGGATACTATTAGCTTGGAGGGACTCAAAGCCCCCGAAGTCAGAGACCTGGCTATCGGACATGGCTGGCTTTCTCTGTTTGGAGAAAATCAAGTTCGCTTTGAGAAGGTCACTGTTAGGGTTCGCCCGGTGGTGGCAGCCGTTCGTCAACTTCTTTGCGGGAAATCAATTGTCAGCAGACACGGGGTGGGGGGGGGGGGGGGGGGGGGGTGTCGTTTAGGTTACAGTAGGGGGTCAATAAGGGTGGGACCTGTACGAAAGGTAAATGTCTTTTGCACTATGTTTATGGTTTCTTGTATATTGTTTATTTTGTTGTTACTATACTAAAAATACCTCAATAAAATGTTTATTAAAGAAAACTAATATTACAAAATCCTTCAGTGGTGCCTGAAATGGGTGTGATGGTTATAATGAAGGTCCACTTTCACGGATCATTGACACCTATCATTCTCCACACAATTTTTCACATATTTACAATTCAAAGAAAACCAAATGCTTGTTTTGCATTTGAGCCTTTTGTGGTGCAGAATGTGTTTGACATACCCTTCAAGAGTTCACCTTTGTGAAACAAATTAGTCAAAATTGGCTGGATAAAGGCAAACAACAGTGACAGGAAGCTAATGCTCAGGTGCTGCACCACATTTTATACAACAAAGAGGTGGGCTAAATCGCTGGCTTTTAAAGCAGGCCAGCAGCACGGTTCGATTCCCGTACCAGCCTCCCCGGACAGGCGCCGGAATGTGGCGACTAGGGGCTTTTCACAGAAACTTCATTGAAGCCTACTCGTGACGATAAGCAATTTTCATTTCAGCTGTCGATAGGAGAGGACTGGGTTCGATTCCCAGCTCCGGTCACTGTCTGTGAGGAGTCTGCACGGTCTCCCTGTGTCTGTGTGGGTTTCCTCCGGGTGCTCCGGTTTCCTCCCACAAGTCCTGAAAGATGCGCTTGTTAGGTGAATTGGACATTCTGAATTCTCCCTCAGTGTACGAACAGGTGCCGGAGTGTGGGGCTTTTCACAGTAACTCCATTGCAGTGTTAATGTAAGCCTACTTGTGACAATAAAGATTATTATATTATTTTTAATGGTCATCATTGCACCTTTTGTATACACAAAATATATCCACCTATTGGTTTAATTGATTTAATTCCTCGACTTTTTCTTTGTTCCCCTATACCTGGCTTGACGGGGACTTCCCTTGGTCCATTGTACAACCTGCTACCTTGCTATCAACCTGAGGGCCCTCTCCTAAGGTGGGTTTGTCACTGGCACTGGGGGTTCACTGTGATATCAACAGAATGAGAGTTCTCTCCAAGGGATCTCAGTGGATGTGCATGTATCAACTGGGCTGAGTATCATTAACATCAGGAGTGTTTACCATGAAAGCCTTTTCCTGGGACACAGAACCATTTCCCTTTTTTAGTGAGTTGCTGCAAACTAAAATAATCCAGGGAGAAATATCCAGGGATCATACTCACATGCGGTGTACTCCATAACTGAGCCATTGCCTGGGGTGTCGATTCAGAGGAGTGTACCCTCGGACCCTTGGCAGCACTAATTGGCAACAGAGGCATATGGTATACTTGCCTTTATTAGTCGAGGCATCGAGTTGAAGAGCAGGGTGGTTATGCTGGAACAGTCTAAAACATTGGTTAGGCCACAGCTAGAGTACTGTGTGTAGTTCTGGAACCCACATTATAGGAGGGATGTGATAGCACTGGAAAGGGCTCGGAGGAGATTTACCTGGATGTTGCCTGGGCTGGAGAGTTTCAGCTATGAAGAGAGATTGGATAGACTGGAGTGCTTTCCTTGGTGAGGGGTCAATGACCAAGGGGCATAGATGTAAGCTTGATAGGAGATTTAGATGGAATGTGAGGGAAAACATTTTTACCCAGAGGGTGGTGGGAGTTTGGAATATGCTGCCTGAAGGGTGATGGAAGCAGAGACCCTTATAACCTTTAAGAAGTATTTAGATGTGCACTTGCGATGCCATAGCATACAAGGCCAAGTGCTGGGAAATGGGATTAGAATAGTTAGGTGGTTGTTTTTGACTGGCGCAGATGCCTTAGGCAGAATGTTCCTTTCTGTGCTGTATGATTCTATGACTCGATGAATCTATCTGGTCTAAACCTTGGCTATCCTAACTGGACAAAGTGTCCTCTGACTATAGGATATAAAGGGGTTGGATTACGAGGAGAGGTTGAGCAGACTGGGATTGTACTCGTTGGAATTTAGAAGGATGAGGGGGGATCTTATAGAAACATATAAAATTATGAAGGGAATAGATAGGCTAGATGCGGGCAGGTTGTTTCCACTGGCGGGTGAAAGCAGAACTAGGGGACCTAGCCTCAAAATAAGGGGAAGTAGATTTAAGACTGAGTTTAGGAGGAACTTCTTCACCCAAATGGTTGTGAATCTATGGAATTCCTTGCCCTGTGAAGCAGTTGAGGCTCCTTCATTAAATGTTTTCAAGATAAAGACATAGTTTTTTGAAGAATAAAGGAATAAAGGGTTATGGAGATCTTCCCGGTACACCCACAAGTAGGGAGGGTGGGGGGGGGGGGGGGCAGCACTAATGGGACTGCCATTTAAACAAGCCCGACACAAATTCCGCTACCTGGGGATCCAAATAGCCCATGACTGGAGAGGTGTGAAAAATGCTAGGATGCCAAAGAAGGCCCTGCAAAAAGCAAAATCCGGGGGGGGGGGGGGGGGGGGGGGGGCTAGCCCTCCCGCACCTACAATTCTACCACTGGGCAGCGACAGCCGAGCAAATAAGGGGATGGATCAAAGAGCCAGAAGCCGAGTGGGTGCGCACGAAAGAGGCCTCCTGCATAGGGACCTCCCTCTAGGCCCTCGCCACGGCAGCACTCCTATCCCCACCCAAAAAACACTCCAGCAGCCTGGTGGTGATAGCCACCCTCCAATCCTGGAACCAACTACGGCAGCAATTTGGCCTGACCAAAATGTCGGACAAAGCTCCCATCTGCAACAACCATAGGTTCACACCAGCACTGACTGACGCCACATTTAAAAAGTGGGGGCAGGACGGAGGGACACTGACAGTCAGGGACCTATACACGAATGGCAGGGTTGCAACAATGGACAAACTGACAGAGAAATTCCAGCTAGCCAGGGGGAACGTGCTAACTCAAAAACTTACTATGAAAGGAGACAAGGACGTACCCACAACCGCCACGACAGACATTACTGGAAGACCTACTGGACGCAAGCATCCTAGATAAAGGGAACTGTAGCGACATGTATGAACGACTGGTAGAAAGGGCCAACACCGTACTGGATGCAACAAGAAAGAAATGGGACGAAGACCTGGGGATTGAGATAGGGTGGGGACTCTGGAGCGAAGCACTGTATAGAGTCCACCCTCAAGCAGACAACGCCAAGTCGGCCTTCGTGCATTGGCTAGCTTGCTTTGAAGCCGACATCGAATCTGCGACAAAACCACCCACAGAAGCAGAGAAACGCCAGATCCTGTATAAATGAAATGAAAATCGCTTATTGTCACGAGTAGGCTTCAGTGAAGTACTGTGAAAAGCCCCTAGTCGCCACATTCCGGCACCTGTCCGGGTAGGCTGGTATGGGAATTGAACCGTGCTGCTGGCCTGCTTGGTCTGCTTTAAAAGCCAGCGATTTAGCTGAGTGAGCTAAACCAGCCCCTGGTTTAGCCCCAGCCCCTATACATGGCTGAGCTCCGATATCTTTCCCCTCATCCGGACGCGCCCACCTACGCTGAGGCCATGGCGCTTCTGAAAGAGAACTACACCCAGCAGACCAACAAACTCTAAGCCAGGCACCTCCTGTCCATGCGGCATCAACTCTCTGGTGAGTCTGTGGAAGATTTCCAGCGTGCCCTGCACGCCCTGGCGAGGGACTGCGATTGCCAGGCCGTTTCGGCCGTTGAACATTCCGAACTCCTAATCAGGGACGCTTTCGTTACGGGCATAGGGTCGGCGTACATCCGCCAGCGCCTCTTAGAAGGGGCTACCCTCGACCTCGCGGCGACCAAGAAACTCGCAATCTCACTAACGGTCGCCTCCTGTAATGTACATGCGTACGCCCCCAACTGCACGGCGCCTCCCTCCTGGCCATCGTGGACCCCACCAGCGAACGCCCCATCGTGGACCCCATCAGCGACCTCCCCCAGCCAACCCCAGGCCTGCGCCACGCGGCAACCAGCCAATCCCCTCTGCGAAGAAGTCAATAAATGGCTGCCACCTTCGGGTGAACCCTAGTAGCGAACCTCTCAAGGCGAACGTGACTTTCCCTAGGCCAAGAAAGCTCGCCATGTCCGATAGCCATACCTCAGCCCTCGGGGGCTTTGAGTCCCTCCATGCTAACAGTATTCGTCGCCGGGCTACCAGGGAAGCAAAGGCCAGAACGTTGGCCTCCCTCTCTTTCCGGACTCCCGGGATGTGGGAAGGACGGCACCAGTCTGCGTACAAAATCGCTCACCTGCAAGTATCTAAAGTTGTTCCCTCTCGCCAGCCCAAACTTCTCCTCCAGCACCCTGATGCTCGGAAAGCTCCCTTTCAGGAACAGATCCCCCATCCTCACAATCCCCCCCGTCCATGTTCCCCGGGGCAAATCGGTGGTTGCCGCAGATTGGGGTCCACACCGATGCTCTTACCAACCCCAACATGCCTCCTCCACTGGACCCAGATCCGAAGAGCCGCCATCACTATCGGGCTGGTGGAGTATCGTGCCGGCGAAAGCGGCAGAGGCGCTGTGACCAGGGCTGCCAAGCTAGTGCCCCTGCCCGAAGCAGCCTCCATCCACTCCCACACCGACCCTGCACCACCAACCATTTCCTTATCATCGCTATGTTGGCCGCCCAGCAATAGTTGCTGAAGTTCGGCAACGCCAGCTCCCCTTCTCGTCTGTTCCTTTCAAGCTTCACCCTCTTCACTCACGGGGACTTCCCTGCCCATACAAATCCCAGAATAATTTTATTCAGCCTCTTAACGAAGGACCGCGGGATAAAGATGGGGAGACACTGAAAAACAAACAAGAACCGCGGGAGAATCGGCATCTTAACAGTCTGCACCCTCCCCGCCAGTGACAGCGGGAGCGCATCCCAACTCCGGACCTCCTCCCTCACTCGTTCCACCAGTCGGGACAGGTTGAGCTAATGCAACTTTCCCCAGTCCCGTGCCACCTGTATCCCCAAATATCAGAAACTCTCCCCCACTAGCCTGAACGGCAACCCCTTCAGCCTACTCTCCTGCCCCCTCGCCTGAATTACAAACAACTCGCTCTTAGCCATGTTCAGTTTGTATCCGGAGAACCGGCCAAATTCCCTCAGGATTGCCATAATACCGTCCATCCCCACCATTGGGTCCGATACATATAACAGCGGATCATCCGCGTATAACAAGACTATGTTCCACTAACTACACCCCGCCGGGGTTGGGGGGGGGGGGGGGAGGAAAGAGAGAGAGAGAAGAGGGCAGCCCTGTCTTGTCCCACGGTGCAGTCTAAAGTAGTCCAATGTCGTCCTTACACTCGCCTCCGGGGCCTGATACAATAGCCTAACCCAGTCGATGAACCCCGCCCCGAACCCGAACCGTCCTAGTACCTCCCACAGATAATCCCACTCGACCCGGTCAAAAGCCTTTTCAGCATCCATGGCTACCACTAACTCTACCTCCCTACTCTCCGGGGGCATCATAATCATGTTGAGCAGCCTTCTTATGTTGGCCACCAGCTGCCTCCCCTTTACAAACCCGGTTTGGTCCTCCACAATTACATCCGGTACACAGTCCTCAATTCTGGTCGCTAAGATCTTGGCCAGTAACTTGCCGTCTACGTTAATCAATGAGATCAGCCTGTATGACCCAAAAGCCTCCGGGTCCTTATCCCGTTTCAGAATGAGCGAGATGGTGGCCTGCGACATTGTCGGGGGTAGGACCCGTCTGTCTCTTGCCTCGTTAAAGACCCTGACCAGCACCGGCCCCACTATCCCGGCAAATTTTTTGTAAAACTGCACCGGATACCCGTCCGGCCCCAGATGTGCTCCAATTCCCGCCGGCGGGAGAGGCCTGTCAGCGGCGGGACTTCGGCCCATCGCGGGCCAGAGAATCACCGCGGCGGGCATGCCGATCGGTGCATTCCCACTGCCGCCGATTTCCGGGTGGCAGAGAATTCCAGCCACGGCGGGGGCGCGATTTACGCCGGCCCTGGGCGATTCCCTGACCCTGCAGGGGTTCGGAGAATTCCGCCCGTGGTGTCTCTCTCGTTTCGGGATTTTTTTTTTTGTTTGTTGTATTTGTGTGCTTTTTGCGTGGTTTACCTGAATGTTTCCTGTTTGGGCTCTTTGCTTAGTTGGAGTTTGGTTGCCTCAAGACACGTGCGGCCCGTGGGCGCTGCCATCTTCTCCCATCAGGCCTTGTGCAGCCCGTGGACGCCGCCATCTTTAACACCGCCCACCATGTGCGCCCCATGGGCGTTGCCATCCCCCACTCCTTCCACGCAAAGTCCCTCAATGAGCCCCCTCATGGAACTCCCCCTCCCCCACTGCCCCAAGGCCCTCAAACGATGCCTGGGGTTCTTCTTATACTAAGCCCAGTGGGTCCCTAACTACGCGGAGAAGGCCCACCCACTCATTCACTCCACCGCTTTCCCTCTGACGGCCGAGGCTCACCAGGCCTTCAACCGTATCAAGGCCGACATCGTCAAGGCCGCGATGCACGCGGTCGATGAAACGCTCCCCTTTCAAGTCGAGAGCGATGCATCAGACGTCGCTCTGGCCGCCACCCTCAACCAGGCAGGCAGGCCCGTGGCATTCGTTTCATGCACCCTCCATGCCTCCGAAATTCGGCACTCCTCTGTCGAAAAGGAGGCCCAAGCCATTGTAGAAGCTGTGAGGCATTGAATGCATTACCTGGCCGGCAGGAGATTCGCTCTCCTCACTGACCAACGGTCAGTTGCCTTCATGTTCAATAACACACAGCGGGGCAAGATCAAAAATGATAAAATGTTGAGATGGAGGATCGAGCTCTCCACCTACAATTACGAGATTTTGTATCGTCTCGGTAAGCTCAACAAGCCCCCCGATGCCCTATCCCGAGGTACATGTGCCAGCGCACAAGTGGACCGACTCCGGGCCCTACATGATGCTCCCTGTCACCCAGGGGTCACCCGGTTCTTTCACTTCATAAAGGCCCGCAATCTGCCCTACTCCATTGAGGAGATCAGGGCTATTGCCAGAAACTGCCAGGTCTGCGCGGAGTTCAAATCGCACTTCTACCGGCCAGATCGAGCGCACTCGGTGAAGGCCTCCCGCCCCTTTGAACGCCTCAGCGTGGATTTCAAAGGGCCCCTCCCCTTCACCATCCAAAACACGTACTTCCTTAACGTGGTCGATGAATACTCCAGATTCCCCCTTCGCCATCCCATGCCCCGATATGACGTTTGCCACCGCCATCAAAGCCCTCAACACCAGCTTCGCCCTGTTCGGTTTCCCCGCCTGCGTCCACAGCGACTGGGGATCCTCATTTATGAGCGATGAGCTGCGTCAGTACCTGCTCAGCAGGGGCATCGCCTTGAGCAGGACGACCAGCTACAACCCCCGGGGAAACAGGCAGGTGGAGCGGGAGAATGGGACGGTCTGGAAGGCCGTCCAGCTGGCCCCGCGGTCCAAAAATCTCCGGCTGGCAGGAGGTCCTCCCCGACGCCCTCCACTCCATCCGATCGCTACTTTGCGCTGCGACTAATGCAACCCCCCATGAATGTCTCCTTGCCTTCCCCAGGAAGTCCACCTCCAGGATTTCGCTCCCAACGTTGCTGGCAGCTCCAGGACCCATTTTCCTCCACAAGCACGTGCGGCTCCACAAGGCAGACCTGTTGATCGAGAGGGTGCACCTACTCCATGCAAACCCGCAGTACGCCTACGTGGTGTACCCCGGCGGCCGCCAAGACATAGTCTCCCTCAGGGACCTGGCACCAGCTGGTCCCCCCCCCCCGGCGCCACCCATCCTCCCCACAGCACACCTCACCACAGCCCCCGCTCCAGGATGATCCGTCCTCCCCTTGGTCCCACCCGGGGATGAAGATGAGGTCGACACGCTCCCGGAGTCACCGGCGACCGAGCCGACGCCTGCATCGCCACTGGGACTGCGGCGTTCACAACGGAGGATCAAGGCGCCCGATCGGCTGAATTTGTGAACTTCCCCCAAAATGTTAACCTTAAAATGCTCGCATACTTGTAAATAGTTTTTCCACCATCCCCACTGGACTCTTTATTAACAGGGGGTGAATGTGGTAGGCATCACTGTTGTATATATCACATACGAGATGTAATATGGTACGGCTCCTGTACTACAGGTACGGGGGGGGTAGACACGGGCCTGCTGGCTCCGCCCAGTAGGCGGAGTATAAATGTGTGGGCTCACCGAGCTGCAGCCATTTCGGCAGCAGCTGCGGGAGGCTACACATCTCTGCTTAATAACGCCTCAATTACTCTCTACTCTCGTCTCGTCGTAATTGATAGTGCATCAGCTAGACAAAGTGCATTCTGACCCCTGGGTGCTCACTGGACAAAATGCCCTCTGACCCCTGGGTACTAACTGGATAAAATGTCCTCTGACCTCTTGGTACTGAGTAGACAAAATGCCCTCTGATCCCTGGGTACTAACTGGACAAAATGCCCTCTGAACCCTGGGCACTAACTGGACAAAATGTCCTCTGACCTCTTGGTACTGAGTGACAAAATGCCCTCTGATCCCTGGGTACTAACTGGACAAAATGCCCTCTGAACCCTGGGCACTAACTGGACAAAATGTCCTCTGACCTCTTGGTACTAATAGACAAAATACCCTCTGACCCCTGGGTCCTATCAACAGCATTAAGTACTATTGACTCAATAGAGCAGTAAAGTGCTTGTAGAATTCAGTGTTCACTACACGTGTGTAGTAGTAAATTGTACAACTGCCACAGCAAAGTTTAAACCCGTGAAAAGTCTTGGAAAAGCAGACAATGTGAAAAGAGAGAGTGAAGTGTGGGTTTTACTGAGAGGCAAGGCTGTCCCAATGTGGGTAGCTACTTCCGCCTCGCGTGATTAACAGCCACTGTTTGTCTCAATGTGCCTGCTGTTTGCTCTGATTTGCATTTTACTTTACATGCTGCTAGTTTTTAATTTGACTTCTAATTATAAATAAGAGCGTTGCTCTTTTCTCCCTTCCTGGAATGGTACAAAGACCGTGCTGCAGCAGCCGGCAGCGTGCTCAGCGGCTCTCAGCCCCCATCAACTGCTTTGAAATTTCAGTGGTTTTATTTTTTTGAGAATGGCGGGAACAGCTTCTTTCCTGGCTGAGATCGTGGTGAAACCCCCCCTGGTCCATGGAGAGAAGTTCATTAAATGGGATGATGTAAGTAACTGTGGCATGAGGCAGACGCTGAATTTGAAAGTCACCAACACATTGCTGCACCATTGTCGTCTTATATGTTGTTAAATCTAGCATGAATATTGGTTAAAAGAGGCTGTAATTCCTGATTAACTTTTCCAAGAACATTCTAAAGGGAGGTGCAGCAAGGAGCACTGAATTACGGTAAGGAGAGCTAAGCCGTGGTGAGGAATGGTTAGGCCGGTGAAGAATATTAAGGCTTGGTGAGGTGCAGCGAAGTAAAATAATGTGTGGTTAGGTAACGTGTACAATGATGAGGGCAGTGAGGAATGAGGAGGGACAGTGAGGGTGAGTGAGGAATAAGGAGGGACAGTGGGGACAGTGAGGGCAGTGAGGAATGAGGAGGGACAGTGGGGACAGTGAGGAATTAGGAGGGACAGTGGGGACAGTGAGGGCAGTGAGGAATGAGGAGGGACAGTGGGGACAGTGAGGAATGAGGAGGGACAGTGGGGACAGTGAGGAATGAGGAGGGACAGTGGGGACAGTGAGGAATGAGGAGGGACAGTGGGGACAGTGAGGAATTAGGAGGGACAGTGGGGACAGTGAGGGCAGTGAGGAATGAGGAAGGACAGTGGGGACAGTGAGGGCAGTGAGGAATGAGGAGGGACAGTGGGGTCAGTGAGGGCAGTGAGGAATGAGGAGGGACAGTGGGGACAGTGAGGAATGAGGAGGGACAGTGGGGACAGTGAGGAATGAGGAGGGACAGTGGGGACAGTGAGGAATGAGGAGGGACAGTGGGGACAGTGAGGAATTAGGAGGGACAGTGGGGACAGTGAGGGCAGTGAGGAATGAGGAAGGACAGTGGGGACAGTGAGGGCAGTGAGGAATGAGGAGGGACAATGGGGTCAGTGAGGGCAGTGAGGAATGAGGAGGGACAGTGGGGACAGTGAGGAATGAGGAGG
This sequence comes from Scyliorhinus canicula, assembly GCF_902713615.1. NCBI lineage: Eukaryota > Metazoa > Chordata > Chondrichthyes > Carcharhiniformes > Scyliorhinidae > Scyliorhinus > Scyliorhinus canicula. The sequence goes on from NC_052147.1 coordinate 90,410,533, forward strand.
GACAGTGGGGACAGTGAGGGCAGTGAGGAACGAGGAGGGACAGTGGGGACAGTGAGGGCAGTGAGGAATGAGGAGGGACAGTGGGGACAGTGAGGGCAGTGAGGAACGAGGAGGGACAGTGGGGACAGTGAGGAATTAGGAGGGACAGTGGGGACAGTGAGGGTAGTGAGGAACGAGGAGGGGGGTGGGGACAGTGAGGGCAGTGAGGGCAGTGAGGAATGAGGAGGGACAGTGAGGGTGATGAGGGCAGTGAGGAATGAGGAGGGGGGTGGGGACAGGGAGGGCAGTGAGGAACGAGGAGGGACAGTGGGGACAGCGAGGGCAGTGAGGGCAGTGAGGAACGAGGAGGGACAGTGAGGGCAGTGAGGGTAGTGAGGAACAAGGAGGGACGGTGGGGTCAGCGAGATAGTGAGCAATGAGGAGGGACAGTGGGGTCGGGGAGGGCAGTGAGGTCTGAGGAGGGACAGAGGAGTCAGCGAGGGCAGTGAGGAACGAGGAGGGACAGTGGGGTCAGCGAGGGCAGTGAGGAACGAGGAGGGACAGCGAGGGCAGTGAGGAACGAGGAATGACGGTGGGGTCAATGAGGAACGAGGAGGGACAGTGGGGTCAGTGAGGGCACTGAGGAATGAGGAGGGACAGTGGGGTCAGTGAGGGCACTGAGGAACGAGGAGGGACAGTGGGGTCAGCGAGGGCAGTGAGGAACGAGGAGGGACAGTGAGGGCAGTGAGGGCAGTGAGGAACGAGGAGGGACAGTGAGGGCAGTGAGGAACGAGGAGGGACAGTGGGGTCAGTGAGGAACGAGGAGGGACAGTGAGGAATGAGGAGGACAGTGGGGTCAGTGAGGAACGAGGAGGGACAGTGGGGAATGAGGAGGGACAGTGGGGTCAGCGAGATAGTGAGGAACGAGGAGGGACAGTGGGGTCAGCGAGATAGTGAGGAACGAGGAGGGACAGTGGGGTCGGGGAGGGCAGTGAGGAATGAGGAGGGACAGTGGGGTCGGGGAGGGCAGTGAGGAACGAGGAGGGACGGTGGGATCAGTGAGATAGTGAGGAACGAGGAGGGACAGTGAGGAACGAGGAGGGTTAGTGGGGTCAGCGAGGGCAGTGAGGAACGAGGAGGGACAGTGGGGTCAGCGAGATAGTGTGGAACGAGGAGGGTTAGTGGGGTCAGCGAGGGCAGTGAGGAACGAGGAGGGACAGTGGGGTCAGTGAGGGCAGTGAGGAATGAGGAGGGACAGTGGGGTCAGTGAGGGCAGTGAGGAATGAGGAGGGACAGTGGGGTCAGTGAGGAATGAGGAGGGACAGTGGGGACAGTGAGGAATGAGGAGGGACAGTGGGGACAGTGAGGGCAGTGAGGAATGAGGAGGGACAGTGGGGTCAGTGAGGAATGAGGAGGGACAGTGGGGACAGTGAGGAATGAGGAGGGACAGTGGGGTCAGTGAGGAACGAGGAGGGACAGTGAGGGCAGCGAGGGCAGTGAGGAATGAGGAGGGACAGTGGGGTCATTGGGGAACGAGGAGGGACAGTGGGGACAGTGAGGTCAGTGAGGAACGAGGAGGGACAGTGGGGTCAGTGAGGAACGAGGAACGAGGAGGGACAGTGGGGTCGGTGAAGAACGAGGAGGGACAGTGGGGTCATTGGGGAACGAGGAGGGACAGTGGGGTCAGTGAGGTCAGTGAGGAACGAGGAGGGACAGTGGGGTCAGTGAGGAACGAGGAACGAGGAGGGACAGTGAGGTCGGTGAGGAACGAGGAGGGACAGTGGGGTCAGTGAGGAACGAGGAACGAGGAGGGACAGTGAGGTCGGTGAGGAATGAGGAGGGACAGTGGGGACAGTGAGGGCAGTGAGGAATGAGGAGGGACAGTGGGGTCAGTGAGAGCAGTGAGGAATGAGGAGGGACAGTGGGGTCAGTGAGGGCAGTGAGGAACAAGGAGGGACGGTGGGGTCAGTGAGGAATGAGGAGGGACAGCGAGGAACGGGGAGGGACAGTGAGGAACGAGGAGGGACCGCGAGGGCAGTGAGGAATGAGGAGGGACAGTGGGGTCAGCGAGGTAGTGAGGAACGAGGAGGGACAGTGGGGTCATTGGGGAACGAGGAGGGACAGTGGGGTCATTGGGGAACGAGGAACGAGGAGGGACAGTGGGGTCAGTGAGGAACGAGGAACGAGGAGGGACAGTGAGGAACGAGGAGGGACAGTGGGGTCAGCGAGGGCAGTGAGGAACGAGGAGGGACAGTGGGGTCAGCGAGATAGTGAGGAATGAGGAGGGACAGTGGGGTCAGTGAGGGCAGTGAGGAATGAGGAGGGACAGTGGGGTCAATGAGGGCAGTGAGGAATGAGGAGGGACAGTGGGGTCAGTGAGGGAAGCGAGGAATGAGGAGGGACAGTGGGGTCAGTGAGATAGTGAGGAACGAGGAGGGACGGTGGGGTCAGTGAGGGCAGTGAGGAATGAGGAGGGACAGTGAGGGCAGTGAGGAATGAGGAGGGACGAGGAGGGACAGTGAGGAACGAGGAGGGACAGTGGGGACAGATAGGAATGAGGAGGGACAGTGAGGGCAGTGAGGGCAGTGAGGGCAGTGAGGAACGAGGAGGGTTAGTGGGGTCAGCGAGGGCAGTGAGGAATGAGGAGGGACAGCGAGGGCAGTGAGGAACGAGGAGGGACGGTGCGGTCAGTGAGGAACGAGGAGGGACAGTGGGGTCAGTGAGGAACGAGGAGGGACAGTGGGGTCAGTGAGGGACAGTGAGGAATGAGGAGGGACAGCGAGGGCAGTGAGGAACGAGGAGGGACAGTGGGGATAGTGAGGAACGAGGAGGGACAGTGGGGTCAGTGAGGAACGAGGAGGGACAGTGTGGTCAGCGAGATAGTGAGGAACGAGGAGGGACAGTGGGGCCAGCGAGGATAGTGAGGAATGAGGAGGGACAGTGGGGTCAGCGAGGGCAGTGAGGAACGAGGAGGGACAGTGGGGTCAGTGAGGGCAGTGAGGAACGAGGAGGGACAGTGGGGTCAGTGAGGGCAGTGAGGGATGAGGAGGGACAGTGGGGTCAGTGAGGGCAGTGAGGGATGAGGAGGGACAGTGGGGTCAGTGAGGAATGAGGAGGGACAGTGGGGTCAGTGAGGGCAGTGAGGTCTGAGGAGGGACAGAGGGGTCAGCGAGGGCAGTGAGGAACGAGGAGGGACAGTGGGGTCAGCGAGATAGTGAGGAATGAGGAGGGACAGTGGGGTCAGTGAGGGCAGTGAGGAACGAGGAGGGACAGTGGGGTCAGCGAGGGCCGTGAGGAACGAGGAGGGTTAGTGGGGTCAGCGAGGGCAGTGAGGAATGAGGAGGGACAGTGAGGGCAGGGAGGAATGAGGAGGGACAGTGGGGTCAGCGAGGGCAGTGAGGAACGAGGAGGGACAGTGAGGGGAGTGAGGAACGAGGAGGGACAGTGGGGTCAGTGAGGAACGAGGAGGGACAGTGGGGTCAGCGAGATAGTGAGGAACCAGGAGGGACAGTGGGGTCAGTGAGGGCAGTGAGGTCTGAGGAGGGACAGAGGGGTCAGCGAGGGCAGTGAGGAACGAGGAGGGACAGTGGGGTCAGCGAGATAGTGAGGAACCAGGAGGGACAGTGGGGACAGTGAGGGCAGTGAGGAATGAGGAGGGACAGTGGGGTCAGTGAGGAACGAGGAGGGACAGTGGGGACAGTGAGGGCAGTGAGATAGTGAGGAACGAGGAGGGACAGTGGGGTCAGTGAGGGCAGTGAGGGACGAGGAGGGATAGTGGGGACAGTGAGGGCAGTGAGGGACGAGGAGGGACAGTGGGGTCAGTGAGGGCAGTGAGGGATGAGGAGGGACAGTGGGGTCAGCGAGATAGTGAGGAACGAGGAGGGACAGTGGGGTCAGCGAGATAGTGAGGAACGAGGAGGGACAGTGAGGAACGAGGAGGGACAGTGGGGTCAGCAAGATAGTGAGGAATGAGGAGGGACAGTGGGGTCAGTGAGGGCAGTGAGGAATGAGGAGGGACAGTGGGGTCAGTGAGGGCAGTGAGGAACGAGGAGGGACAGTGGGGTCAGCGAGATAGTGAGGAACGAGGAGGGACAGTGGGGTCAGTGAGGGCAGTGAGGAACGAGGAGGGACAGTGGGGTCAGTGAGGGCAGTGAGGGATGAGGAGGGACAGTGGGGTCAGCGAGATAGTGAGGAACGAGGAGGGACAGTGGGGTCAGTGAGGGTAGTGAGGAACGAGGAGGGACAGTGGGGTCAGTGAGGGACGAGGAGGGACGGTGGGGTCAGCGAGGGCAGTGAGGAATGAGGAGGGACAGCGAGGGCAGTGAGGGACGAGGAGGGACGGTGGGGTCAGCGAGGGCAGTGAGGAATGAGGAGGGACAGTGGGGTCAGTGAGGGCAGCGAGGAATGAGGAGGGACAGTGGGGTCAGTGAGGGCAGTGAGGAATGAGGAGGGACAGCGAGGGCAGTGAGGAATGAGGAGGGACAGTGGGGTCAGCGAGATAGTGAGGAACGAGGAGGGACAGTGGGGTCAGTGAGGGCAGAGGAACGAGGAGGGACAGTGGGGTCATTGAGGGTAGTGAGGGCTGTAAGGAACGAGTAGGGACAGTGAGGTCAGCGAGATAGTGAGGAACAAGGAGGGACAGTGGGGTCAGTGAGGAATGAGGAGGGACAGTGGGGTCAGTGAGGAATGAGGAGGGACAGTGGGGTCAGTGAGGAACGAGGAGGGACAGTGGGGTCAGTGAGGGCAGTGAGGAATGAGGAGGGACAGTGGGGTCAGTGAGGGCAGTGAGGAATGAGGAGGGACAGTGGGGTCAGTGAGGTCAGTGAGGAATGAGGAGGGACAGTGGGGTCAGTGAGGAACGAGGAGGGACAGTGGGGTCAGTGAAGGCAGTGAGGAACAAGGAGGGACAGTGGGGTCAGCGAGATAGTGAGGAACGTGGAGGGACAGTGGGGCCAGTGAGGGCTGTGAGGAACGAGGAGGGACAGTGGGGTCAGTGAGATAGTGAGGAACGTGGAGGGACAGTGGGGCCAGTGAGGGCTGTGAGGAACGAGGAGGGACAGTGGGGTCAGTGAGGGCAGTGAGGAACGAGGAGGGACATTGGGATCAGTGAGATAGTGAGGAACGGGGACAGTGGGGAACGAGGAGGGACAGTGAGGAACGGGGAGGGACAGTGAGGAACAGGGAGGGACAGTGAGGAACGAGGAGGGACTGTGAGGAACGGAGAGGGACAGTGAGGAACGAGGAGGCACAGTGAGGAACGGGAAGGGACAGGGAGGAACGGGGAGGGACAGTGAGGAACGGGGAGGGACAGTGAGGAACGAGGAGGGACTGTGAGGAACAGAGAGGGACAGTGAGGAATGAGGAGGCACAGTGAGGAATAAATAGGGATAGGAAGGTAACATGCAGTACAGAAGGATGCAGTGTGAAAGGGGCTGATTTAGCACAATGGGCTAAATCGCTGGCTTTTAAAGCAGACCAAGGTAGGCCAGCAGCACGGTTCAATTTCCGTATCAGCCTCCCCGAACAGGTGCCGGAATGTGGCGACTAGGGGCTTTTCACAGTAACTTAATTGAAGCCTACTCGTGACAATAAGCTATTTTCATTTCATAATGATGTACACTGTGCAGTATGGTGGTGCCATACCGTATGGTTAAGTGCATGAGAGGGACATTGGCAGATTGATCCACAGAGGGTGGCGGGGTGTGTGGGAATTTCCCCGGTGTCAGATGGTTGAGTCTGGAACCCAGCTCGGAGGTCAGAGAGCCATGGGGACCTCCTCTCAAACCCGCCATGAAGGTATGACCAGGGTGAAAGAGTCACAGCCATGGCCACAGGCATTCCCGTGGAAGGGCACCTCCTCCATAATAATGTTTTCAAATGCCTTCAGCAGACAGCTGAGACCCACCCTCCTTCAGCAGCGCCCGCCCCTCCTGGGTGTCCGCTGATGGAACAAACTTTGGTTTCTTGGTTGCGGAAAAACGGGGGAGGGACAGGGATTCTGATTTGAAATTGTTGAACTGGCTGTTGAATCCAGATGGCTGTCAAGTGCTGAATTGAAAGCTGAGGTTGGTTGAATTTGATTGGGACAGAGTGAGGAGGCAAGGACGGAGAACTCAGAGTGGGATTGGAGCAGAGAATTCAAAAGACAGGCAGCCGGGGACACAGCCACGGTTGTGCACTGAATGAGGTGTTCTGCAACGCAGTCACCTAATCCGTGTTTGGTCTCTCCATTGCAGGGAACAGTGAATCCAGTATATTAAACTGAAAAAGCACAAGCTTATCTCTGTTTCACCTGGAAGGAGCGATTTGGCCATTGGATATTGGGAAAAGAAGAGTTAAAAGGACAGGTGTTGCATTTCCTGTGCTTGCACAGAAAGGTTGCCATGGGAACAGATAGGAGTGATGGGGGTGATTGAGGACTGGACTAGGCTATTGCAGAGAGAATGGCCCTTTTGGAAGGCTGAAAGAGGAGGGGAAGATGTGTCTGGTGGTGGTATCGCCTGGGAGGTGGTGGAAATGGTGGAGGAAGATCTGTTCAATTTGGAGGGGGGGGGGGGGGGGGGGGGGGACAAGGGGAACTATATTTTGCTTCTGGGAGGGTTGAGAGCAAAAGTCAGGAAACGGGTCAGACACGATCGAGGGCCCCGTCAACCATAGTGGGAGTGGAATCCTTGGTTGAGGAAGACAAATTGGAAATGCCAATTATGGAAGGTGGCACCATAAGAAGATGCAGCAGAGACAGAGAAACTGGAAGAATGGAAAAGAGGCATTGCAGTAACCGGAGTGTGAGGAAGAGTAATCAGGCGAGAAGTGTGGAGTGGATGATCCATCACAGCCTCGCTCTGAGGTCCCCAGCACCATAGATGGCAGTCTTCAGCCAATGCAATTTAATCCGTGTGGTGTCAAGAAACAACTTGGGCACACTGGCACAGCATAGGGTTCCTGACAACATCCCATCAATAGTCCTGAAAACTTACATTCCAGAACGGGATACACCCCAAGCCAAGCGGTTCCAGTACAGCCACAAACACTGCGATCTACCCAACAACGTGGAAAATTGCCCAGCTCTGTCCTGTCCATAGAAAACAGGACAAGTCCAACCCAGCCGAGTACGGCCCCATCAGTCGACGCTCAATCATCAGCAAAGTGATAGATAACCTCACTGTGCTTAGCCTGGGTTCCCCCAGAACTATAGGCCTCGATGCCCCATTAAGGCCTTGGTCTAAACATGGACAAAAGAGCAGAATTCCGGAGGTGATTTCCCTCAACGTCAAGGCAGTGTTTGGCTGAGAGTGGGACAAGCAGCTTCAAAACAATTGATGTCGATGGAAATCGGGCGGGGGGGGGGGGGGGAGCTCTCCACAGGTTTGTGTCAAAACTGGCATGAAGGAGAGCAGTTGTGGTGGTTGGAGGTCAATCATCCCAGCCCCATGACATTGCTGCAGGAGTTCCTCAGGGTGGTGCCCTCAGTCCAGCCATCTTCAGCTCCTTCAATACCTTCTCTCCAACATAAGGTCAGAAGTGGGGATGTTTGCTAATGACTACAGAATGCTCATCACCATTCACGACTGCTCAGATACAGAAACATTCTGTGTCCATGTGCACGAGAGCGGGACAACATTGGGCTCAAGTAACGAGCAGGCCAGACACGTGCCAGGAAATGACCATCTCCAGAAAGACAGAACCTAACCATCTCCCTTGATACTCTGCAGGATGGAGGTATCTGATTCCAGCAGCCGCAGTCATTTGTTTTAATTTTCGTCAAGAGGAGATGGTTTGGGCCTGGAAACTGGCAAAGCGATGGAAGACATTGGAACAGTCGTAGCAGTAGGTGGAGAAAAATTGGACAAAGGAAGAAAATTAGAGTCGAGACAGGAAGAAAAACCATACGTAAGACCATGGGCGCGATCCAAAGGCCACGCTGCACGGGAAAAGCAGCTCGCCATGGCGCAGTGTGGCCGTTGAAAGCCGGGTGACCCCACTCCTGGGATCTACCGGCTTGTAACGCCCTGTGAGACTCAACGCAATCTGACAAGACGTTGCGATGTGAATCCTGCCCACAATGGGCGGTATCACGTTTTGGCAAATATTTAGCTTAGGGTGAGGCAAGAGTGTTGCCCTGGCACTGCTTGTATCAGCTGGGAACCCTGACAGTGCCACCTGGGTTCCAGGTTGGCACTGCCCAGGTGCCCAGTTGGCACTGCCAGCTGGCATGAAAACTGCCAGGGTGCTGGGTTGACACTGCCAAGGTGCCATGCTGGTATTTTTTGCATGCCTGTGATAGGGCCGAGGTTGCCAGGCGTGGGTGTTGAGGAGGGGGTGCGGAGTTCCCCAGTGTACAAAACGAGGCTATGTTGGACCTTGGCCGCCTGTTCCTTGTTGCCCCTTATTGGACGCGAGTCACGTTGAATAGCCGTGTGTTTCTCGGCGTTGTGAGTGCCGGGAAACAAATGGCTAAACGCGTTCACTGGGGGACGTTGTTGCCTTTTGGGAGAATTGCGCCTCATAAGACCTCGAAGCAAAAGTCGGCCATTGAGACCTTTGAGTCTGCTCTGCTTTTCAATGAGATCATGATTTATCTGAAATGATAATCCTCAACTCCAATTTCCCACCTAAGCCCCATGAGGTTTGATTTCTTTGCTGATTAAAATCTGTCTATCTCAGCCTTGAACATACTTAACGGCCCAGCCAACACAGCTCTCTGTGGTAAAGAATTCCTCAGACACACTAATCTCTGAGAGAGAAATTCCTCATCAGTGGGGCAGGAACTGACTGGGAGACAATGGGCTGGATTCCCTGTCCTGGGACACCCCGAATGTAATCCCAATGGGACGGACAATCGGGCGTTGGGGCACAATCGGCATTTGTGCCAGGCGCCGACCAGAACATGATGCTCCAAACCCTGCTGATGGCGTGAACCGCACGTCAACGGAAGCAAGTAACTTAATGCACTTGCATCTATGTAGTAACAACCCATTTGCGTCTATGTAGTGGGCCCAGTGGGCACGGTTTACTTATGGTCCCTAAAATCGTGGCCCTAGCATGGTGGACCGCCTGGTGCGCCAAGGGGCAACCGTTGCCGAGATCTAACTGAAGTAAGTGCATTCCAATCACTCAAACATGTGATTTCACTGCACTTACCTGTCTTTGATGTGGTCAATGTTTACAAATATTGGGGATTCACCACTTAGGCCACTGAACCGTGAAAGAATATGAATGAATCAAGCTGCAAATAGTTTTTAAAAGCTGTCAATCATAGACCATTACGAAAGCTATGAATGGCCTGCAGATAGTGGATCTGTGAGAACCAGACAAAGACACAGCTGCTCTAGTTCCAGGAATGGACACATGCAGCTGCAAGGTTAGTATTACAACAATAATGCCACCCACTGCACCTGTCTGGACTTTTCTCTAGTTTTCAGACAGGGGTCCCTTTGCTGGGTGGGGGCACTCGGGCAATACAGGGGTGGGGGTGGGCTGTAGTGCGATGGGATGGGGGGGGGGTCAGGGCTGATTTGGGGTGCGGTGTGATGGGGGTTGGTGCCGATTTGCAGTGAGGAGGGGGTGGTGCCTGCCACGGGACCTCGCTATCAGGCCACCAGCTCAAGGTGGTGGCCCAATCGTGGGATTCCCTGGGAATCCCTCTTATTCCATAACATGCCTAAATTTGCACTAAATTGCTTTCTGCTTTAAGCCTGCAAGGGGATCGTAAAGCTAGTGCAATTCAGCTCTGGTGGGGGAACACGGGGATGGATTCTCCGATTTCGAGGCTATGACTGGAGGAAATGTCTGGTTTTACGACGAAAGAATCGGTGAGGCTCCAGCACCGATGCTCCGACCGGTGGGGGCTAGCAGTCGCACCAGCCCCCCCCCCCAGCCTTTCCGAAGCCCCCCCCTCCTGCCAGCAGCGCGGCTGCCCCCTGACTGTGACGGCGCTGGACACAGTCCGCAGCCGCCATGCCCTGTTCACGAAAGCCGAGAGCACGGAAGCTGGATTCTCCGCAGCAAAATCGCGTTCGCCGTAGGGACGGAGAATCCAATTTCGCGCCGAAATCGGGCCCGGCACCGGTCCCACGAATCGGCGTGATCGCTGAGTACACCACGCGGCTGGGAGCCATTGCCAGAGAGCAGCCCAGCGATCCTCCGATCCCGACTGGCTGAGTTCCTGCCGGTGTTCCTATTGCCGGTCGGGATGCTCACGTGGCAGCTGCAGACTCAGTCCGCGGCCGCCCGTGGTGGGGGGCGGGGGGATCGGACACCAGCGGGGGGGGGGGGGGGCCTTACAGGTGGCTGGGGGACAGGTCTGCGGGGTTAGATCCTCAGGCGCACGGCCGATCTGGGAGGTCTAGTTTTTAATGCGTGGCTCTGCAGTCCGAGTCCGCCATGCGCCGGGCACGGTCACTGGAGGCCGCCGCCGTGCGCATGTGCGGACTCAAAACCAGAAGTGCAGAGGCCCGTACCACAGCTAACACTGCGTCAATTACTCCGGGTCCCTGCTAGCCCCCTGCAGGGCATATACACTCAGCTCCACTTTTCCCCAGGAAGCTCCAGAGTAAAACTCCAGCATTTTTACACTGGCGTGGGGGAACATGTTGGGAGAATCCAACCCCACGTGTCCCACGTCATAGGGAACTCGGCTCATCGGGAAGGGAATCTGAGGGATTCTGAAGGGAATCCCGCGATCGGGCTGCCCGCTCACAAACTAGTATTTTGTACAGGTTTATCATAAATTGTTTGCTTTTGTACCCTACACCCCTATTTATAAAACCCAGGACCCCTTATCAACTACTTTCAACTTGTCCTGCAACCTTCAATAATTTATGCATACACACACACGCAGGTCCCTCTGCTCCTGCACTCCTTTAGAATTGTTTCCTTTATTTTATACGATCTCTCCTCATTCTTCCTACTGTCACGAACCCCTGGGTTAGTGCACGGTCAATTCCAGCCCCACTTGGTCCGGAGTTGCAACACAGGTGAAATAAGCTTTTATTTAAATACCTGAGGTCCTTGGTTGGACCCAATAAACTACAGTCACTAGGTTTGTTACTTTAACCCAAGTAACCTTTTATTATGTACAGTATTATAATGAAACTGACAGAAAATGTAACCGACTTTCCCAATCCTTTACGGTTCTACTTTCTCAGCAGGCTAAGGAAATTTGGCATGTCAGCTACGACTCTCATCAACTTTTACAGATGCACCATAGAAAGCATTCTTTCTGGTTGTATCACAGCCTGGTATGGAGCCTGCTCTACCCAAGACTGCAGGAAACTACAAAAAGTCGTGAATGTAGCCCAGTCCATCACGCAAACCAGCCTCCCATCCATTTACTCTGTCTATAATTCCCGCTGTCTCGGAAAGGCAGCCAGCATAATTAAGGACATACTCTCTTCCACCTTTTACTGTCAGGAAAAAGATACCAACGTTTGAGGTCATGTGCCAACCGAATCAAGAACAGCTTCTTCCTTGCTGCTATCAGACTTTTGAATGGACCTACCTCGTATTAAGTTGATCTTTTCTCTACACCTTGCTATAACTGTAACATTATATTCTGCAGTCTCTCCTTCCTTCCCTATGTACTGTATGCATTGTTTACACAGCATGTAAGAAACAATGGGTGGGATTCTCTCACCCTGGGGGCCGGCTGGAGAATCACCGGGGCAGGCACGTATCGCGTCACTCTGCCCCGACCCGGTACGCGATTCTCCGGAGAGCGGAGAATCGGCGCCATTCTCTGCCTGGGATGGGCCGAGCGGCCGTACAAAAATACCCGAGTCCCGCCGGCACCGTTCTAACCTGGTCTTACCTGGCGGGACCTCGGAGTGGATGGATCCGGGGGCAGCCTGGTGGGGAGGGGAGGAGGGGTCCGACCCCGGGGGGGGAGGGCCACCGCTGTGGCCTGACCCGCGATTGGGGCTCACCGATCGGCAGGCCGGCCTCTCGGGCCGGGGGCCTCCTATGTTCTGCGCCAGCCCCTGTAGCCCTACACCATGTTGTGTCGGGGCCGCCGTGGAGAAGGGAGACACAGCGCATGCTTGGAAATCGCGCATGTCCCATTGCGCAAGCGCAGACCCGCAGCGCCCATCTGATGCCGGGATCAGCAGCTGGAGCAGCGTGGGTCGCTCCAGTGCCATGCTGGCCCCCTATAGGGGTCAGAATTGCTGTTCCTGAGGCTATGTTGATGCCGTGTGGAAACGCAATGGCGTCAACACTTAGCCTCAGGATCAGAGAATCCCACCCAATATTTCTCACTGTACATTAATACATATGACAATAATAAATCAAATCAAATCAAAAATCAAATCAATCCCCTCTTCTTAACTGTCCCCACTCTCTAAACACGCACACAAACAATGCAGAGGAGAGATGGTGGTGGAAAGGGGGAAAAAATTAAATAAAATAGAAGGATAAAGATCTTTGATGCAATGGGATGATTTCCGGTTAATTTCTTTCTGATGTTCAGCTTTGTTTTGATACTTCTTCCTTCTAGGCTTGAGGTGATTTACTCTGGCAAGATTATCTACCTTCTCTGCAGATTCAGCATCATTTCAAGTTCACAGCACGGTAGCTTTGTGGATAGCACAATTACTTCACAGCTCCAGGGCCCTAGGTTCGATTCCGGCTTGGGTCACTGTCTGTGTGGAGTCTGCACATTCTCCCCGTGTGTGCGTGGGTTTCCTCCGGGTGCTCCGGTTTCCTCCCACAGTCCAAAGACGTGCAGGTTAGGTGGATTGGCCATGATAAATTGCCCTTAGTGTCCAAAATTGCCCTTAGTGTTGGGTGGGGTTACTGGGTTATGGGGATAGGGTGGAGCTGTTGATCTTGGGTAGGGTGCACTTTCCAAGAGCCGGTGCAGACTCGATGGGCCGAATGGCCTCCTTCTGCACTGTAAATTCTATGATAATATGCCAGGTTTTCAGAACAATAGAGCAGTTCTTTTACTTCAGCAAGCAGGAGAGAGACCTTCCAAGGTCTGCTCAGTTCTCTCAAAAATCATAACACAGGAACTAACCACTGATCTTTGTCAGGCAGAATACTGTCGCTAGCCAACCCACCAATAGCCAGTTAATCAATCAAATTGACTTCCTCCAAAACAAATTCCTAAGATTCCCCTGGTGCCAAGGAGACTGGGCTCGTCTCTCCAAAAACAAAACCTGGGAACTCAGTGACCCTGTAAATACGTTGTTTCAACCGAGCCTCCTCCTTAAAGGCTCATCTCGATTATGGGAGTATGGACCAACATAGTAAAATAAAATAAATGGGAACAAAGGAAATAAACGGGAAAGACTACCAAAATGAATCATTGTATGCTTCTCTGTATTACATTTCATCTTCCAATTGTCTGCCCATCCCACCAACCTGTCTATGTCTCTTTGAAGTTAAACAGCATCCTCTGCACAGTTCACAATATTTCCAAGTTTTGTGTCATCCACAAATTTAGAATCTTTGCCATGTGAAGCAAAGTTTTGGTCATTTGGGCAGCTGCTGGTTTGGTTCTTAAAACTCTGCCTGTGGTGTGAGGATGGTTGACCAGCAGACAGGGCTCAAACATAAATACTGGTTGGACAGAATATCCCACTGAGTACTCTTGCCTTTTTGGGCCTCTTTTGCTTCTGTTCTGTGACCTTGAGAAAAGCAGTTTCATAAACACAAATGAGGGTTCGTTGTTCATCACATGATCCACTCTCTCCAACTGACCAGTTACCCAAATATGGCCATGCCTAGTGAATTCCAGGTCCATGGTTTACAGGATTAGATTATGGCTGGGTGATTTCCTTTCTCAGCCAGAGCCCATTATCTGAGGTGATTATGCCTTATGCTTTGTCCTTCACCCAGTTAAGTACCTTGGTGATTTCATGGATGGTTTGTGAATGGGTTAGGAGATCGCTCATTCACGGTCTCTCACGGTGATTGTTTCGGAGGGGGTTTTCTAGATAAGTTGATTCCATTTTATGACTTAGTAATTTGTAAGGTGCAGTGGTGCAAATGTTCAACCATCTTGGAAATTGCTGTTTCAAGTCCTGGAATGCTGTTTTGGTCCTTTAAAACTTAATGAGTCATTTTTGATATAAAGCATGGCTTTATAACACTAGGTACTGAACAGTGGTGTACTGTAAGTTGCAGTAAGATTCAGTGAAGTATGGAAAGATATAGTGTTATGGGCCAGGGTTTAGAGAACCCCTGACCCACAACTTTTAATAGATTGTGGTATGGGGAGCACACGGCCCACTCTACAGGTGTGGTACAGCAGAAATGGAAAAGTATTTTTTAAAGCAAAACAATGTTTATTCTCTGAACTCAAGTTAATCTTTTTAAAACATACAGTGAACATCTTAGCAACCATTAATTCAAATACAACCCCCAAAGAATTCAACACTACGTAATCCTTAAGCTGTCCTTTTTACATACATAAGACTTAAAAAAGAACTTTTAACAGAAGCACATCAGGTTAAAGTCACTACTGAGAGCAGTTATTAGTTTTAAATCACCAAAGGATCGATTTACAGTTTTTAGATTACAGAAAGAGTCTCACAAAGCACGGTAGCATTGTGGATAGCACAATGGTTTCACAGCTCCAGGGTCCCAGGTTCGATTCTGGCTTGGGTCACTGTCTGTGCGGAGTCTGCACGTTCTCCCCGTGACTGTGTGGGTTTCCTCCGTGTGCTCTGGTTTCCTCCCACAGTCCAAAGATGTGCAGGTTAGGTGGATTGGCCATGATAAATTGCCCATAGTGCCCAAAATTGCCCTTAGTGTTGGGTGGGGTTACTGTGTTATGGGGATAGGGTGGAGGTGTTGACCTTGGGTGGGGTGCTCTTTCCAAGAGCCGGTGCAGACTCGATGGGCCGAATGGCCTCCTTCTGCTCTGTAAATTCTATGATCTAATACCCCTTCTGGCTGTGATTGCAGCTATACAGCTCTGACACACCCTGCAGCAAACAGCCGAAAACAAAAGTAAAAAAGCTGACAGGCAGCCCAGCTCCACCCACACTCTGACATCACTGATAAACACACATTTCTTAAAGGTACTCTCACATGACAATAGTGAGTTATACTGAGGTATGGCATGTATCTTTCTTTGTTTATGTCTCTCTCTTTCTGTCTATCTTTCTACCGCTGTCACTTGCTCTCCATTTGCCATTC
Organism: Scyliorhinus canicula; assembly: GCF_902713615.1. Taxonomy (NCBI): domain Eukaryota; kingdom Metazoa; phylum Chordata; class Chondrichthyes; order Carcharhiniformes; family Scyliorhinidae; genus Scyliorhinus; species Scyliorhinus canicula. Next base: position 90,425,656 of record NC_052147.1, read on the forward strand.
TCTTACCTTACTTGGGTGAATGATCAATTATTAAACCAATACCCCATCTGTCCTCTCCATGACATGATTTAAAGAATATCAGAACAGTTCTCCTTGGCATCCTGGCCAATATATTTCCCTCTGTCAACATCACGGGTTATCTGATTATGATCTAATTACTGTTTATGGGACCTTTCAGTGTGCAAACTGGGCTGCTGTGTTTCCTACACTATCCCAGGAACTACTTCAAACGTATTTCATTATTTGTAAAGAGCTTTGGGACATGAGAGGTTGTTAAAGGCACTACAGAAATGTAAGCTCTTCCTCACTTCCCTTTTATCTGGATTTCTCCTCCCCCCCACTCTTCTTTCTCAATCCTTCTCTCATCAAAGCCAGAACACGCTGAAAACACAGTCAGAAAACACAGTTCTCATGACCGCAGTGGTTTTCCTGTGATCCCGAGACCAGATGTGAGCTGGCCATATTCAAGCCAATGTTGTGTTATTTTGTACCCTCAGGATACAGGGGTTGGATCGCCAGTGGTTCTACGCATTGATTCCTACGGACACTTCCTGTACTGGACTTACCAGAATAAGGTAAGGCGAATGATCAAGATCGCAATGGCCTCGAACCTTCCCATTTCCCTCCCAGTTCTCTCCATTCATGGGAACAGGAGGTGGCTATTCGGCCTCTTGAGCCAGTTCCATCATTCCACTATTGTACCATAGTTAATCTGTACTTCAATTCCATCCGCCAGCCTTTGCTCCAGATTCCTTCCTCCCCATACCCCCCAAAACAATCTATCTATCTCAGAATTGAAAGCTCCAACTGGCTCCCTGGAATCTATAGCTTCTTGGGGAAGAGACTTCGAGATTTTCTTTCTGTGAAGAAATGCTCCTTGATTATATTCCTAAATAGCCTGGCTCTAGTTTTACGATTATGCATCATTATTCCAGACTCTCTCACCACAAGACCGTAAGACATAAGAGCAGAATTAGGCTACTCAGCTCATCGAGTCTGCTCCGCCATTCAATCATGGCTGATATTTTTCTCATCCCCATTCTCCTGCCTTCTCCCCATAACCCCTGATCTCATTATTAATCAAGAACCTATCTATCTCTGTCTTAAATAAACTCAGTGATTTGGCCTCCACAGCCTTCTGCGGCAAAGAGTTCCACAGATTCACCACCCTCTGGCTGAAGAAATTCCTCCTCATCTCTGTTTTAAAGGATCGTCCCTTCAATCTTCTGGTTTCATCTCTTCAGTCCTCTGATTGTGTCCTCTGGTTTTGTTTTCCCTACAAGTGGAAACATCCTCTCCACGTCCACGCTATGCAGGCCTCGCAGTATCCTGTAAGTTTCAATAAGACCCCCCTCATCCTTCTAAACAAGTACAGACCCAGAGTCCTCAACCGTTCCTTGGTTTAGCACACTGGGCTAATTCGCTGGCTTTTAAAGCAGACCAAGGCAGGCTAGCAGCATGGTTCAATTCCCGTACCAGCCTCCCCGAACAGGCGCTGGAATGTGGAGACTAGCGGTTTTTCACAGTAACTTCATTGAAGCCTACTCGTGACAATAAGCGATTTTCATTTCATTTCATTTCATTTCATACGACAAGTTCTTCATTCCAGGGATCATTCTTGTGCTCCTCCTCTGGACCCTTTCCAAGGCCAGCACATCCTTCCTTAGATGTAGGGCCCAAAACTGCTCACAATACTCTAAATGTGGTCTGGCCAGAGCCTTATACAGCCTCAGAAGTACATCCCTGGTCTTGTATTCTAGCCCTCTCGACGTGAATGCTAAATATACATTTGCCTTCCTCACTGCCGACTGAACCTGCACGTTAACCTTAATAGAATCTTGAACAAGGACTCCCAAGTCCCTTTGTGCTTCTGATTTCCTGAGCATTTCTCCATTTAGAAAATAGTTTATGCCTCGATTCCTCCTTCCAAAGTGCATAACCTCACACTTTCCCACATTGTATTCCATCTGCCACTTCATTGCCCACTCTCCTAGCTTGTCCAAATCCTTCTGCAGCCCCCTTGCTTCCTCAATACTACCTGTCCCTCTACAGATCTTTGTATCATCTGCAAACTTAGCAACAGTATCTTCAGTTCCTTCTTCCAGATCATGAATGTATATTGTGAAAAGTTGTGGTCCCAACACCAACTCCTGAGGCACACCACTAGCCACCGGCTGCCATCCTGAAAACAACCCCTTTATCCCCACTCTCTGCCTTCTGCCAGTGCTCTATCCACGCCAGGATCTTCCCCTTAACACCATGGCCTCTTAACTTATTTACCAGCCTGCTGTGCGGCACCTTGTCAAAGGCCTTATGAAAATCTAAATAAATCACCAGAGCGAATAGCTTTGCTATATTGAGGTGCGTTGCCATTTCAAACACTTCATCACCAGCTCGCAGTCTCCTTCACTCAACTCCCGAAGGTAATGATACTCTCTGGTATTCAGGTTCCACAACTACTGTACTAATACTCTTTAGGGAATATTAGAGTAAATTGAAACAAAATGTAAAGGTGTGTTAAATTGGGACATATATACTAAACTTAATCTGACAAAAGGCAGGTTGAGGGATGAGGTGAGATGGTGAGTGAGTTGAGGGATATAATAGGTAGATGCTTGAGGGGTTTTATAGGTAGGTGGGGTTGAGGGTGAGACTCAAGCAGACACGGCGAGAATGTGCAAACTCCACAAGGACAGTGACCCAGGGTTGGGATCAAAGTCAAGGTCCTCGGCGCCATGACACAGCAGTGCTAACCACTGCTCCACCGTGCCGCCTAGTGAGATTGAGGGATATTGTGGGTAGGTGGAGCTGAGGGATATTATAGGTAGGTGAAGTTGAGGGATATTGTCAGTAGATGGATCTGAGGGATATTATAGGTGGGTGAGGTTGAGGGATATTGTTGGTAGATGGACCTGAGGGATATTATAGGTAGGTGAAGTTGAGGGATATTGTCAGTAGATGGACCTGAGGGATATTATAGGTGGGTGAGGTTGAGGGATATTGTCAGTAGATGGACCTGAGGGATATTATAGGTAGGTGAAGTTGAGGGATATTGTCAGTAGATGGACCTGAGGGATATTATAGGTGGGTGAGGTTGAGGGATATTGTCAGTAGATGGATCTGAGGGATATTATAGGTAGGTGGGGTTGAAGGATATTGTGGGTAGGTGAAGACAGATAGATGTAAACACTGTGGTATAGAGCAGGCTCAGATCTCTTCTTTTTACATGTCTCTCTCTGGGCTTCCATTCTCACAGGACCTGGGTTCTCATTGGGTCTCTGTTCTCTCTGGGTTAGTGGCCTCTCTGGGCCTGTGGACTATCTTGGGGCCACTGGTCTCTCGGAGTTTGAGGTCTATGTGGGCCTGTGACAAACCTATCAATATCATTGATGGGCAAGTGTTAAGGAGGCAATTGCATTCCATTAAACAAATGCAGCTAAAAAAATTAAGAAACTAGCCAGTGTGATGACAAACGACAGGAAGGGCATAGACTGATGCTGCTCTTCACCAACCTCTATGTGTGGTCTGTTGGCTGTAATGGACTGCAAGCGATTCATGATCATCATCCATTCTTGTTTCATTCTGCAGCATGTGGAATGCCTGGAAATCACCACGATCCGTGACACACGAATTGGAAAATATGCCAAAGTCCCAAAGGTAAGCTCTGAGACCTCTCCCACAAACTGCCTACTAGTTGGTGCTTCCCATTCTCCCTCCCTGCACTTTTTGTTCACACTAAATATACTCACACCAATGAGAGGGGAAGGAAGGGCTGTCGGAACGTTCCCGTCTTGGTACGGTTTCTTCAGGACCCCGCCATTTGACTCAGATACAACAAAATCCCCACATGTGACAATCTCACGCCAATTCTGCAAGCTTTGCCAACCTGGTGCCATCAGCAGAGCCCGCTGTAGCAAAGAATTACATAGAAATTACAGGATGTAAATTTCCCATTTGGCCTACCAGATAGTGTTAGTGTTTACCCTCAATACGAGAAATATCCTAATCCCATGACTCGACCTGTCCCCATACTCTTTTATTTCCCTTTTCTGTCAACCATTGATCTAATCCATTCTTTAATCGATAACGCATCTCTGCAGCAATCACTAAGTCCTGCAGTGGAAAATGAAAAAGGAAATACCTGAGTTCAAATCCTCAATCTCTGTAAACAATCAGCTTAATCGATCTTCTCCCTCCATCAATTCAGAATAGTAAGGGAGTAGAGTTCTTTCAGTTAGCCGGGAGGGGGTTAGAGGCTCTGAACATGGGGTTTAGGGGTTTGAACGCACACCTGGGAGTGAGATAGAGGCTGGAATCTAATCAAGGAGTTAAAAATGTTCAAATATAGAATAATGGATACCAGGGAGTGAATTAGAAGATGAATTCAACCAAGAGGTTCTGCTGGGTTATAGATTGCGCCAAGATTGCAAGAGTGCTGACATGTCAGTCATGCAAACGCCTGACATAGTCATACCCACTCAATCACGTTTTATAGCTAACGTCCTGAACCCCTGTGGTGGTATGATTTGCATAGCTGTCTGCCATTGGTGCAGAACACCGGCTTACCATTGGCCCTGGTCGGTCATGTGCCTCTCGACCGATTGGTTGAGACCAGTCATGTGACGGCTCTCCGATTGGTCGAGAGGCTGAGTTAACCACGCCTCCATACCGAGCCTCTCTCTCCTCCGGGCCCTTCCGGGCCCCTCCAGCGCACCGCGCAACTCTCCACTCGCCGCCCCCGGGTCCCTGCGCCTGGCCTACGCGCCTCTCTGCCCCCGCTCCTAGCCGTTCCGGTCGGCTCGCCGGCACCGCTAACTCCGCCCCCTCAACCACGAGGGCCCCACGAGCGCCGCCATCTTGGGGCGTCGGCTCCACGTGCGGGTCCTGGGCGCCGCCATCGTGGGGCGCCGACCCCACGTGCGGATCCTGGGCGCCGCCATCTTGGGGACCCCGACTCCACGGGTCCTGGGCGCCGCCATCTTGGGGCCCCGACTCCACGTGCGGGTCCTGGGCGCCGCCATCTTGGGACGCCGACCCCACGTGCGGGTCCTGGGCACCGCCATCTTGGGATCCCGACTCCACGTGTGGATCCTGGGCACCATCTTCCGGCACGCAAGTTTCTTTCAGCATCTACTCGGACGACGACGACGAATATGGATTTTCTCCACGGCTCGCGGCCATTCAGCTCAACCAGTCACGTCCACGCATGCTCGCCAAAACGACAACGCTGATCTACCTCAACGGCCACGAGACGGGCTGCCTGCCGGGCTCCGGGAGCACGGAAAGCTTTGTTCACTCTGCCACGGAAGTCGTCCTCCGGATCCCCTCTCCCGACGTGGCTGGCCGCCCCTGGACCCATCTTGCTCCGGAAGCATGTGCGGGTGCACAAGTCCGACCCGTTGGTGGAACAAGTCCAGTTACTCCACGCTAACCCGCAGTATGCGTATGTGGAATACCCCGACGGTCGGCAGGACACGGTCTCCCTCCGTGACCTGGCACCCGCCGGCGTGCGGCCTTCCCCCCTTCACCACAGACCCCCCCCCCCTGTTTTTTCCTCCCCAGCGCCCCACCCAGGCCACCCCTTCCCCATCCATGGCGTCTCCACAGCCAGCTCGGGTGACGGAGACTATTTAAGGACCATCGCTCCCGGACTCCAGGACATCAGCGGAACCACCACCATCGGCTGAACCGACGTCACCTCCTCCACTGCGGTGGTCTGCCAGAACGTCATGGGCCACGAAAAGACTGATCGAATCGATTTAAATTACAACAGCTCCATGGACTTTGTTGGGACTTTGTATACTATTGCTAATTGTCTGGGCCAGTGGGAAGCCAAAAATGTAATAAAAGAAAAGAAGAGAAAATTTTTGTTCACCCGGCTGCTACTCATATCACCAGTTCTCTCCCCCCCCTCCCCCCCCCCCCGCCCCCGGCTCTCGTTGATACCCCCCTCTTCCCCCTCGGCTTCTTTCTCCGCAAGGGGTGAATGTGGTGGTATGATTTGCATAGCTGTCTGCCATTGGTGCAGAACACCGGCTTACCATTGGCCCTGGTCGGTCATGTGCCTCTCAACCGATTGTTTGAGACCAGTCATGTGACGGCTCTCTGATTGGTCGAGAGGCTGAATTAACCACGCCTCCATACCGAGGTATAAATAGTCAGAACGCCCGGCGGTCGTCCATTTATTGTAGTCGACCGCAGGGCTAAGTTCTAGCTTATTAAAGCCTAACTTTTGTACAGCAACTCGTCTCACGTGCAATTGATGGCTCATCAATTTAATAAGCTAGATTTTTGAAGATGGCGTTCTAGATCAAGCCCGAATGCCTCCGCATCAGCCCGCAAACTCAGAACGCTGCAGAAATTTTTTAACATTGGCTGGCATGTCTCGAAGGATACCTGGAATCTGCAACCAGCCCCCCCACCATGGCACAGAAGCTTCACATCCTCCACTCCAGCGTGGGCATAGCAGCCTACGCGATGATCAAGGAGGAGAGAGATTACGATGCCGCCATGCTTAAGCTGAATGGACAATTTCTTAAACCAGTCAACAGAGTATTCGCCCGACATCTGCTGGCATCCAGACAACAGCTCCCTGGTGAGTCATTAGACCAATTTTACCAGGCCCTCGCTGTCCTGGGGAGGAATTGCTCCTGCCTCCCAGTTTCAGCTATGGAGCACATGGAACTGCTGATCAGAGACGCTTACGTGGCTGGGATGCAGTCCCCCGCTATCCGGCAGCGGATGCTGGAGAAAGACAACCTCAGCTTAACTGAGGCACGGACTGTCTCCACCTCCCTGGAGGTCGCCAATCAAAACGCCCGCGCTTATGTCCCCAGCCGCGCTGCAGCACCCTGGGCCTCCTGGCACGCTTCCCCACCGCCATCCGCCGCTCCCGACCTCCCTCAGGCCTGCGCTGCGGGACGCCCCGACAAGTCCACGGGGCCCTGCTGCTATTTTTGTGGGTTCACGAAACACCCTCGCCCGCGCTGCCCAGCCCGCTCCACCTTCTGTAAGAGCTGCGGGAAGAAGGGCCACTTCTCCTCCGTCTGCCAGGCCAAAACGGTCGCTGCTGTTTCGCGCAGCGACTGGGGATCCCCCTTCTGGGCCCTTGCTGGCCCCTCCAGTACGCCGCGCCGATCTCTCCCCCCCCCCCCGCCCCCGGGCCCCTGCGCCCGGCCTGTGCTCCTCCCTCTCTCCTCCGGGCCCTTCTGGGCACCTCCAGTACGCCATGGCGATCTCTCCCCCCCGCCCCCGGGCCCCTGTGCCCGGCCTGCGCGCCTCTCTCTCTCCTCCGGGCCCTCCCGGGCCCCTCCAGGACTCCGCGCCGATCTAACCCTCCCGCCCCCGGGCCCCTGCGCCCGACCTGCACGCTTTTCTCTCTCCTCCGGGCCCTTCCGGGCCCCTCCAGCGCATCGCGCAACTCTCCTCTCGCCGCCCCTGGGCCCCTGCGCCTGGCCTGCGCGCCTCTCTGCCCCCGCTCCTAGCCGCTCCGGTCGGCTCGCCGGCACTGCTAACTCCGCCCCCCTCAACCACGAGGGCCCCACGGGCGCCGCCATCTTGGGGCGCCGACTCCACGTGCAGGTCCTGGGCGCCGCCATCTTGGGATCCCGACTCCACGTGTGGATCCTGGGCACCACCTTCCGGGACTGGCACGCAAGTTTCTTTCAGCATCTACTCGGACGACGACGACGAATATGGATTTTCTCCACGGCTCGCGGCCATTCAGCTCAACCAGTCACGTCCACGCATGCTCGCCAAAACGACAACGCTGATCTACCTCAACGGCCACGAGACGGGCTGCCTGCCGGGCTCCGGGAGCACGGAAAGCTTTGTTCACCCTGCCACGGAAGTCGTCCTCCGGATCCCCTCTCCCGACGTGGCTGGTCACCCCCGGACCCATCTTGCTCCGGAAGCATGTGCGGGTGCACAAGTCCGACCCGTTGGTGGAACAAGTCCAGTTACTCCACGCTAACCCGCAGTATGCGTACGTGGAATACCCCAACGGTCGGCAGGACACGGTCTCCCTCCGGGACCTGGCACCCGCCGGCGTGCGGCCTTCCCCACCTTCACCACAGACCCCCCCTGTTTTTTTCCCCCCAGCGCTTCACCCAGGCCACCCCTTCCCCATCCATGGCGTCTCCACAGCCAGCTCGGGTGATGGAGACTATTCAAGGACCATCGCTCCCGGATTCCAGGACGTCAGCGGAACCACCACCATCGGCTGAACCGATGTCACCTCCTCCACTGCGGCGGTCTGCCAGAACGTCATGGGCCACAAAATGACTGATCGAATCGATTTAAATTACAACAGCTCCATGGACTTTGTTGGGACTTTGTGTAATATTGCTAATTGTCTGGGCCAGTGGGAAGCCAAAAATGTAATAAAAGAAAAGAAGAGAAAATTTTTGTTTTCCCGGCTGATACTCATATCACCAGTTCTCTCCCCCCCGCCCCCGGCTCTCGTTGATACCCCCCCTCCCCCCCCCCCCGGCTTCTTTCTCCGCAAGGGGTGAATGTGGTGGTATGATTTGCATAGCTGTCTGCCATTGGTGCAGAACACCGGCTTACCATTGGCCCTGGTCGGTCATGTGCCTCTCGACCGATTGGTTGAGACCAGTCATGTGACGGCTCTCTGATTGGTCGAGAGGCTGAGTTAACCACGCCTCCATACCGAGGTACAAATAGTCAGAACACCCGGCGGTCGTCCATTTATTGTAGTCGACCGCAGGGCTAAGTTCTAGCTTATTAAAGCCTAACTTTTGTACAGCAACTCGTCTCACGTGCAATTGATGGCTCATCAACCCCTGCATCACCATGCCTTTCCCACCAGCAAGACAGATCCTGCCAAGGTGGCGACACAGTTGTACACAGGCAGGAGGTAGTTGCCCTCGGAGTCCTCGACACTTAGTCCAGACCCCATGTTGTCTCATAGCATAAGGTCAGACATGGGCCCGGAAACCTCCTGCTGGTTACCACCTGCTGCACCAACCCCATTGATCCCAACCCCCCCCCGTCAGAATCAGTACTCCTCCATGATGAACAGCATATGGGAGAAGCCCTAGAAGGACACAGAATATACTCTGGATGGGAATTTTGAAGTCTATCATCAAGAGTGGCTTGGTAACACCACTACTGACTGAGTTGATTGAGTCCTAAAGGACATAGCATCCTGACTATCTATTTGTTGCAGATGCCTCTGTCCACCACAGTGTTAGATAGAAGTGACCACAGCACTGTCATTGAGGAGATGATGTCTGGCTTCACACTAGGGTAATGTCCCCAGAAGACCAGAACCAAACCAACCATTCTCTTACTGAATGACAGAGCAGGCTCGAGGGGCCAAATGGCCTGCTCCTGCCCCAATTCTTTGTTCTTTCGTAGCTGCATGCATCATATTATGTTCCAACCTATAGGAAGGGGACTGAGGCTTTAAAAGGGATAACAGCACAGATGCAGCAGGATGCAGCGTGGGATGAGGAATTAGAAAATAGCAGATTTGAAATAATAAATTCTCAGTAGAATAATGAAGACTACGGAACAATACAACCGGTTCAAAGTATGAAAGGCTGGGAAAAGATAGGGAGAAACAAACTATCTTAGGTAAGCGAGGGGCCTAGAATGAGGGGCCATAGATACAAGATTACATTTAAGAAAATTACAGCAGTGAGCAGCAAAAACATCCTCACAGAGTGTAGGGAGGCTATTGAATTCATTTCCAGATTAGTGATTGAGGTGGAAATATTCCAGATTAGATTGGAAAGGTGGAGGAAGGAGGAGGCCAAATAAATCTGAGGAATGGACAGGTAAATGCGGTCAGAATTATTTGCTGAGATGTGGAGGATAAACACCAACATATGAAATATATAGAATATAGAATGTATAGGATGTACAACACAGAAGGAGACCATTCAGCCCACCCAGTCCACATCTAACTACATGACCTCTACCTCATATGTTTGTCTAGCTTCCCCTTAACTACATCTATGCTATTTGCTTCGACCATTCCCTGTATCGTGACTTCCAGATTCTCACCACCCTTAAGTGAAAAAGCTTCTTCTGAACCACAGGCTGGCTGGGATCAATCGCCTGTGAGGTGTTACAATTTATGTGTCTTTCAGTGTATTGAGGCCTCCAACATGAGGCTGTGTTGAGGTCCCCTGGGGAGGCTGTGTCAAGGCCCCCAAATGCAGGGTGGTTGAGTCAAGGTCCTTCCAACCTTGAGGAGGTTGTGTCAAGGTCTCCTGGGGAGGCTGTGTCGAGGTCCCTGGGGAGGCTGTGTCGAGGTCCCTGGGGTGGGTGTGTCAAGGTCTCCTGGGGAGGCTGTGTCGAGGTCCCTGGGGTGGGTGTGTCAAGATCCCCAAATGCAGCAAGGCTCTGTCGAGGCCCCTCAAACCTTGAGGTGGCTGTGTCGAGGTTCCCTGGGGAGGCTTTGTTGAGGCCCCCTAGGGGTGTGGATGATGGGTGTTTGCCCCTATTTTTACTCATATGAAGGAACAAAAACTTGCAATAATTTAGCACTTTTCATGACCTCCAAACAGTTCAAAGCAGTCACTGTTGGATTGGTTTTCTGTCTGTCACCCGTGATAGCGCAGCAATCTCTCAGTATTGCACTCGAGGATCCGCCTTGATTTTTGCCCTTATGCCCTGGAGTGGGGCTTGAAGCCAGAAAGGTGTGGTTCTGAGGAGAGAGTGTGGCCAGCTGAGTCAGCTAGGTGCAGGTAGGATGACAGGATAAGCAATTTGTTTAACCACAATGCAAAACCTGTGTTTCTGAATGCACTGATCTGTGGGATTAACAAATACAAAAAAAAATGCAAATGCTACAAACTGACAATCTGAAGCACCGACACAAGAATTAGGAACAAGAGCAGGCCATTCAGCCTCTTGAGCCTGCCCCGCATTTCAATAAGATCAGTGGGCCGGGATTCACCCACCTGGCGCCGCTCTGAGAATCGGGGCCTACATAATCGCGATCGGGGCCTACCGATCGGCGGGATCCGTGGGGGCCTACTTTACTCCGCGGCGGGCCCCTGTGGGGCTCCGCCATATTGCCCGGGGGCCGGGGCGGAGAACAGAACCACGCGCACGCGCAGAAAAACGCCGGCCGTTTCACGCATGCGCGGAAATATGCCGGACATTCTGCACATGCGCGAGCTCACGCCGGCTGTTCGGTGTCGGCTGGAGCTGCGGGAACCACTCCGGCATCAACCTAGCCCCCTAGAAAGGGGAGAATTCCTCACTTCCAGGGGCCATTGACGCCGGAATGGTTGGCGCTGGTTTTCATGCCGGAGTGGGGACATAGCCCCATTATTAGAGAGCTGACCTGATTGTAGTTTCAACTCTACTTTCCTGTCCCCCCCGCCCCATAACTCTCGACTCCTTTGCAGATCAAAAATCTATCTCACTCAGCCTTGAATATATTCAGTGACCCAGCATCCACTGGTCTCTGGAAAAGTGGTATAGTTCCCAGGGATCGACCAATGGTAGAGCACAAAATCAATCAGTGTTTGCCACATCAATCACCAGAGACGAGTGGCCCTCTGACAGGAAATAATGCCCCTCATCTCAGCCTTAAATACAAGAATATGCTAACAGCACACAGTTCTGCTGAATGAAACTTAGATAATTTATACAGCTCATCAGTTGACGGGGCTCCATGTCACTTTGCACCATGTGAGGGTTTCTGTAATAACCCTCACGGGACCCGCAGAGGTAGCCCAATTGATTTCCGCAGAATACGACATCCCCTGCTGTTAGGCAGAGCCCCATCAGATAGGGCTCATAGAATCAACCCTTAAAAGCCGGCCTGGATTGGGACCGGCATAATCGGTATTCCCTGTTGGGACTTATGTGCTGTATGCCAGGTTGCGGCCTTTTCTTTTGGTTATGAATAAACCTCCATTTGGATCACCTTCTCAGAACTCCTGAGCTTTTATAGTTTCAAAACAAGGGGACAATCTGGTCGAGCTTTGGGATGGCGGCTTTTGAAGAAGTTGTTCCCATGACTGGAAATTTTCTGTTGTCGTCAGTGGCAACAATCTGGTGTTGACCAGTGCGCACTAACCTCAATCCATGATCCTGGAGGTGGTTCAGACATACATAGATACGTACATAATAAATAGAAGCAGCAGGAGGCCATTCGGCCCTTTGAGCCTGCTCCGCCAGTCATTATGATCATGGCTGATCATCAGGTTCAATATCCTGATCCTGCCTTCCCCCAAACCCCTCAGTCCCTTTAGGCCCAAGAGTTATATCTAATTCCTTCTTGAAATTATACAACGTTTGGCCTCAACTGCTTTCTGTGGTAATGAATTCCACAGATTCATTTAGATGCCACATTGATATCAGCTCCTTTTTTAGACTGTGACACTGCATAGACTTTGGCTTACTTAGTTTTTTTTTGTAAAATATTTTTATTCTCCATTTTCACATTTTCTTCAGGTTTTGTACCCCACCAACAAGCAGTAAACGGTAACAAATAGAAAGTCAATCCCCTTATCAACAACGATCCCATCCTCCCACCACCCCAAACAACGACCCACCTGACAATATAAACATCAAATAAAACAAACCCTCCCACGATGGGACAAACAAAGGAAAAAAGAAAAAGGAATCAGGAATCGCCTATGGTCACCATTGACCTATAGAGTCCACACCCCTCGCCCCCTAACATTCAATGCCATCCAATCCCCGAAAGAGTACCGTAAATGACACCCATGAATTGTAAACCCCACCCCCCTCCCCGACTCCTCCCCTCCACTTCCTCTTACAAAACACCTTCCCCTAACCTCTGTTCCTTCCCCTCAACTTTCCACCCCGGCAAGACCCCTCGGACCCTGTTCTGCCGATGACCGCAGCCCCTCCCCACACCTCACTCCCGTTCACTGGCCGGCTTAAACCAACCAGCAGGGAGGCCCCCGCCCGGGTCTCTTTCCCCCTTGCCCGGCCTTAGGAAAACCAAGAAATCCCCTTTAGCACACAACCCCCGTATATACACCCAAGCTCCAAAGAACCATAATTGCAAGTGAAAGTCCCCTCTCTTCCCTTGTCCAAGTACATACAACATTGGCTCATTTGGCACATACACAAGCACGTGGTGAAAAAATACAGTTACTTGAGGCTACACGGGTACATGACCATTTCTCAATTCAGCCACAGTCCTTCTGCCCTCGCAAACTCCTCTGCTGCTTCCGCCGTCCTGAAATAAAAGTCCTTGGATTTGTAGGTCACCCTCAACTTAGCTGGGTATATTATGCCGCACCGCACCTTACTGAAATACAGTGCCTTCTTCACCCAGCTGAAGGCAGCCCGCCTCCTCGCCAGCTCCACCGTAAAGTCCTGATATATGTGTATACCAGCTCCAGCCCACTGGACCACCTGCTTCTGCTTGGCCCAGCACAGGACCTTCTCCTTCGCACTGTACCTACGGAGACACAGAGTCATACTCTTGGCGTCTCACCCTCCTTTGGTACAGGCCTCCACGACCGATGAGCCGATCCAGTTCATATCGGGAGGGATCATCCCCCTCCCCCAATAGCTTCACCAGCATCGTGGCAAAATACTCAGTCGGCCTCGGCCCTTCCACTCCTTCGGGCAGCCCCACAATCCTCAGATTCTGTCGCCTGGATCTGTTTTCCAAGTCGTCCATTTTGACTCGCAGACCCTCGATGATCTCTATCACCTTCCGCATCTCCTTCCCCATCGAGGCAAGTTGATCGCTGTGCTGTAGCAATGTCTCTTCCACTTCCTTCAGCACCTCACCTTGCTCCCGTACCTCCGCCACTGTGTTCAATACCGCCGCCCTCACCGGGGCAATGGCCTTCTCCACCAGCACTTTCAATACCGCCCCCATCTCTGTCCTCATCGCCTCCATGTGTTTTGTAAACTGCCTTTCGAGTTCCGCGGCCATCACCTTAGTCATTTCTTCAGCCGTGGGCAATGCGGCCTCCCCTAGTGCCCCAGCCTCCACTTTCCTTGCCGACCCCGCGGTGACCTTTCCACTCCCCGCCGGACTTTCAGCTGCTTTTTTCACGGGCTTTTAAAAAAACTTATTTTCAACATTTCCCTTCACTGTGCCTTCTCCCTGCTTTTGCCGCCTCTGTTGCCCCTGGGACCGAGTGTTAAACCCCGAAAATGCTGTTCCCAAACAGGAGACCTCCAATGTGCAGCTGCCTCCCGCCCACCGTCACTGGAAGTTTCTTGGCTTACTTGTTAAGATGTTGTTTGCCATTCACGACTAGTAGGACTGACTATTGGCAACAGATGTGAAAGATAACCCGCTGGGTTGAGCTTACCTGGCTGTTACTCAACACGGAACTTTTACTCTTGTAGTTTGAGTGTCAATGCTCTACTTGAGTAGGTTGTTTGCTGTGTGAATTGTTGAACAAGCTTACTAGTGATCTATGATTGGTTCAGTCGGTAATGATTGTTGAGTCTGGCAAGGAATGCATTGCCGTATCACTTCCTCAGTAGTTTTATCGATTCCTGGCCACCAGATACTGCAAGCCGGTATCTTAATAGTAACAATGATCTTCATTGTCACAAGTAGGCTTCATTGTCACCGACACAAAGTTACTGTGAAAATCCCCTAGTCACCACATTCTGGCGCCTGTTCGGGTACACCGAGGGAGAATTCAGAATGTCCAATTCATCTAACAGCAGTCTTTCAGGACTTGTGGGAGGAAACCGGAGCACCCGGAGGAAACCCTTTCATGCTGATTTGAAAAAATATATATCGCCAACCATGCTACCAGATTGAAATAAAGAAACAGTTTGTCAGTTGTGCTTGATCGGGGAAGTTCTTCAAATTGAGTCTTGTATATGTTCATAAAAATTACATATTTAATTGACTCAGAAGCTGATTGGTGTGCACCAGTGAAACAAATAAATGGTTGAGCACAGGTTTGTCTTTGTCAGTGGTTTTAATATCTGGTGACTCACTGGTGACTCTTAATATCTAGTGCATAACTGGACACTGGTTCATGGAAAAGCATTTTTAATCAATTTTCTGTTGTGGTAATAAAACGGTCCCAAGTTACCACTCTAAGACACTGATTGTCTTTTTATTGCGAGGAGAAGAAGCTAATGTTCCCTTGTGCTGTTTTATGAAATATATTGAGATTATGCAAATGAGGTTAGGTGGAAACCCCCTGTATGTCTGCGTGGGAGAATTCAGAATGTGTCTTTTGGGACTTGTGGGAGGAAACTGAGTTGATTGATTTGATTTATTGTCACATGTACCGAAGTGCAGTGAAAAGTATTTTTCTGCGGCCAAGGGAAGTACGTACATAGTAGACAAAGTATTGGCTGCGCATCATAGTCTCCATTCTCGGTGACAGCGGTGACGGGGAGAACTCGGATGGGAGAATCCCGGCCGAAGAGTTGTTAACACTATTTCTCTCCACAGATGCTGCCAGACCCGCTGAGTTAATCCAGCATTTTCTGTTTTTATTTCCGATTTCCAACCATACGCAGTATTTCTATTTCTCCTTTACAACCTTAGACTGTGTGTGCTTTGATTAGTGTGTCTATTGTATTTCTCTTGGGTTGTTGTTGTATTTGTAACTGAGCCACTATCGTTTTGCTCAGGTGTAAGTGTTTGAAAAATATCTTCCAATTCTTCCCTGCCATAGCGGAGGAAGTAAGACCTATTTCCTTTCATCACTGTGTGTGTTAGGTGTGCCATCACACCTTCGAGATTTTGCACCACTTTTGCCAACATGGGAATACAGGTAATGCTCCAAATGCACATTGGAAGGTGGCAGATTTGATATAGACAGTGTCACATTCATCAGCAATACCGTAATGAAACTTGTCCGTATAAGCTTCCCTGCTTGTTATATCTGAACTTGTGTGTACTGAACACAGAGTGTGTCTTGAACTCTGCAACTTAAAGTACCGTCTTAGAACATAGATAGAACATAGAACAGTACAGCACAGAACAGGCCCTTCGGCCCTCGATGTTGTGCCGAGCAATGATCACCCTACTCAAACCCACATATCCACCCTATACCCGTAACACAACAACCCCCTCCTTAACCTTACTTTTTAAGGACACTAAGGGCAATTTATCATGGCCAATCCACCTAACCCGCACATCTTTGGACTGTGGGAGGAAACCGGAGCACCCGGAGGAAACCCACGCACACACGGGGAGGACGTGCAGACTCCGCACAGACAGTGACCCAGCCGGGAATCGAACCTGGGACCCTGGAGCTGTGTAGCATTTATGCTAACCACCATGCTACCGTGCTGCCCACTGTCTTCTCTGCAGAAAGTGGACGAGCCCTTCCAAAATAAGATTCTCACCTGGAAGGAACGTTTCACATTTCGCATCATCAGCAGGGTGAACTTCCTGAGACAGAGACAGTCAGAATTAAAACTGCACAGGCAAACAAATGATTTCCTTTTTAATTTCACTTGTTGCAGACTCCCTCTGCTGGTATCAATACGTATTGTGGCTTCAAGTGAACAAAGCATATATGGCAATTATCAAAGCAGTCCAGGGTTAATAATAATCTTTATTGTCAGGCTTACATTAACTCTGCAATGAAGTTACTGTGAAATAGATAGAGGCATAAGCAGGATTTTCCGATTCCCCTGTAGTATGTTTTCCGACAGTGAAGGTGGCTCACTATTGGCCGCTGTCGGGATTTTCCGGTCTCGCCGATGGTTACGGTGTTTTGTGTGGCTCGCCACTCCCCTGCCAGTAAACCCGCAGAAGCATCTCCTTCGATGGGACCAGAAGATTTTGCCCATAGAGTATAAAAACAAACAAGTCACGGTGAACCATTGTGGAATACTGGTTAAGCCTCAACTAGTCTTGCGGCAGATTCTGATCACCAAATCTTAGGATGTCAAGGCCTCAGAGAGAGGGTGTGGAGGAGATTTACTGGAATAACACTTGTGGTGTGGAGTTTATGTGGAGATACTGGAGAAGCTGGGCGAATTCTCCTTAAGGCAGAGAAGGTTAACGGGCGATTCAAATCACACATGTTTTGAAAGAGCAAATAAGGAGGAATTATTCCCAGTGGCAGGAGACTGATTTAAGATGATTGGCAGAAAGAAAGGAAGTGACCAGAGGAAGAAGCATTGTGCACAGTAAGTTGTGTTATGAAATGCTCTGACTGAGGTGATGGTGGAAAGAGATTCGGTCGTGACATTCCAAAGAAGATTGGAATGGGGAACGTTTTCCAGAACTACGGGACATGAGCAGGGCAGTCAGATGAATTGGAGAGATCTTTCAAAGGGCCAGCACAGACACGATGGGCCAAATGGCCTCGTCCTGTACTGAACCATTCAATGATTCTATTGTCCCTGTTCAAGGAGTCAATATTATGCCTTGTGCATGGCATCCAAGGTCCTTGGATCTGTCAAACAAAAGCACCAAGATTGGCTTTACATGAGCGACCAAGATACATCTAGATTACTAAATACTGTAATAATATTCTTTATTAGTGTCATAAGTAGGCTTACATTAATACTGCAATGAAGTTACTGTGAAAAGCCCCTAGCCACCACACTCTGGTGCCTGTTCGGGTACACAGGGGGAGAATTCAGAATGTCCAATTCACCTAACAGCACGTCTTTCAGGACTTGTGGGAGGAAACCGGAGCACCCGGAGGAAACCCACGCAGACACGGGGAGAATGTGCAGACTCCGCACAGACAGTGACCCAAGCCGGGAATTGAACCTGGGACCCTGGAGCTGTGAAGCAACAGTGCTAACCACTGTGTTACCGTACTGCCCAAAGCAGTACTGCCCAAAGCTCACAGGTCCTACATATTCAACAAAAATTTACCAGCAAGAAGAGCTAGATACCATCAAGCTGAACACAGTCCACAGGCCAACCTAAGAGAGATGAAGAACTGATGGTGGGAGAACAAGGCAGCAGAGCTTCAGGAAGCTGACTAGAGCATGACATGAAGGCTCTCCAAGTAAGTCTCTGATCCCAAATCCAGTGATATGACACCTATCCCCTCGGCAGAGGGCAATCGGCATCTAATGAACAGGCATGAGAGGGTCTCTCTCATTGGGAAGAGCACTTTAATAATCTCCTGAAGCAAGAATTCAAAGTGTGTGACAATGCCATTGAATCATTTGCACTGCACACGTTGGGAAGGGGCTTACCCTCAATCCATCGTGAGCCAAAATTGCCCAAACCATAAAACAGCTGGTAAGTCTCCAAGTGCTGATGGCATAGCTCCTGAAATATGGAGGAACTCACATGGTTTAAAAACTGCGGGAAGCCTTGTATGTTTAATCTGAAACCAGAGCGCTGTGTCCCAAGAATACAAGGATGCTTCCATAACTCCCCTCTTCAAACAGAAAGGAAGCAAGTCCATCAAGACAATAATTGTGATTATTCACTTCTCTTTGCAGCAGCAGAAATTACTGCAAGGCTCATTCTCACCAGGATGGTCACATCTCACAGCGTGACTTTCATGCCGGACAAGGAACGGGTGCCGTGATTCACGCAGCGTGTCAAATTCAAGAAAAGTTCCATGAACAGAACAAAAACCTTGACATGGTGTTTGTTGACCTGAAACTGTGAAGGCTTGTAGAGGATGAGGGTCATCCACTCATTCCATGATGGCCAAGTGATGCAGAATGGGGCCTCATCAGGTGCCATTCCTGTCACCACTGACGCCACACAAGGCTGTATAATAGCTCAATCGCGATAGGGTCGCACACATTCAAGCTCAGCACAGATGGCAACACTCCAATCTGCAAAGGCTCAAGGTTCGCACAAAGATCACAGAGCAGCTATTCAGTCAACTTTCATTGGCTGATGACTGCTGTCTTGGCGCACACTTCGGAGGACAGCCAGTTGCTCATTTTTCCCAAGCCTCTGGATGATCCAGCCTTACAATAAAAAGACAGAGATCTTATACCCCAGTGTGCCCCTGCCCACAAACCCCCAGACCCCATGTCACTATTGACAATACTCCTTTAACTTAGTCCAGAAGTCCTGCTATCTTGGGACTGTCCTTGCCAACAATGCCATGTTGGATGATCGCCTAACAAAGTAAGCTTGCATTCAGAGTCTCACCCACTGGCTTTGGAAAGATCATGGTGTTTGTCTCAAAACAGAGATCAATGTTTACCAGACAGTGATTCTCATATCACTTCTCTATGACTGTGAGGCATGGATAATCTACTGGTGCTACATAAAGCAACTAGATGCATTTCACCAGTGCTGCTTGAAATCTATCTGCATCGTCAAGTGACAGGACAAAATCCCGAACACCAAACTTGGTGAAAGGTGCCGCATCCTGGTAATGAGAGCTCAGCTTTGCTGGGGCAGCCATGTGGTTCACATGGAGCATTATGTATACCAAAGGCTGTATTCGATCCCAGCTCTGGGTCACTGTCCAAGTGGAGTTGCACATTCTCCCCGTGTTAGGCAGGTTGGTTCGACGTTGACTGCAACAGGATGCGGGGAAGCTAGAAACAAACGTCTGACACCAGAGGTGATCCAACACTGTTTTATTTAACTATGAACTGCTGTACATGTTCAGCTGTGGGTTGACACTCTACTAATCCTACTGATGACCTCTTACTGGCTTGACCAGACTTACTAGCTACCACATGGTAATATTGCTCACTAACTTGTGCACTCTGACTGTCTCAGTATCTGGGTCCCGAAAGAGCGGGAGTCTTAATGCCCTGTGGGCTTCATAGTGGTGGTGTCCTGTCTGGTGATTGGCTGATCTGTGTTGTGTGTTCATTGGTCATCCTGTGTGTCAATCACTGCCTGTCTGCATCTCATTATATACATGAGTGGATATTATGACAGCCCCCATAACCTAAAGATGTGCAGGGGAGGTGGATTGGCCACGCTGAATTGCCCCTTAATTGGAAATAATAAATGAATTGGCTACTCTAAATTAATTTTTTTTTTTAAATGGCAATCACATCTGCAAATCAAGGTTTGGTTTAACACCGTATATAAGATGACCACCAACCTAGCTGGCTCCTTTGCTGAACACTCATCCATCAAAGTGATGGGAGAATCCATCACATGGGTTCAGTGAGACCATTGACTCCAGTATGATTCACTGTGCTGCTTCTGAATCTAATATTTGAACTGTTGTCCTCATAAATAGTAAAATCATGTCAGGAAGGCAGAGGGTAGCGCCCTTCCTAGTTTGCAATGTTTTGATTTAACTTCCCATAAACAATCAAATCAGGCGGGTAAGAGGAGCTCTGTGTGTCCAGCTGGAGCTCTTAGGCAAATGAGCTGTTCCGGACTTCCTGGTTCGACTCTGAGCATCTCACTCAGGATAACAATATTGGGACGCAGTATTCAACCACCAATGAAGCTCCCTCACCCATATCAACCCTCACCCCATCCTGGTCAGCCCTTACCCATCCTCACCCATCCTGCCTGCCTCTCACCCACACTGCCTGTGTGACATAACAATACCAATCATGAGACAAAGGTTATTTATTAAGACCATGAGAAATAGGAGCAGGAGTGGGCCATTCAGCCCCACCAGCCTGCTCCACCATTTTATAAGATCATGACTGATCTAACACTAAGTCCACTTTCCTGCCTTCTCTCCGTAACCATTACTTCCATAATTGGTTAATAACCTATCAATTTCAGCCTTGAAAATGTTCAAGGACTCAGCCTCCACCCCTTCCTGGGTAAAGAATTGCAAAGATTCACCATTCTTTGAGAGAAAAAATTCTTCCTCAAATCCATCTGAAATGAGCACCCTCTTTTTCAGCGACTATGCCCTTTGGTCCTCCAATCTCCCATGAGTGGGACCATCCTCCAAACATTTACCCTGTCTGAACCCCGAGGAATCTATATACATGCTATATGTATATAGCATCTAAAACGCTATATACATGCAATTAACTAGCAGACTATGTACATGTATGACTTCTGCAACTGCTGCTTTTAGGTTGAGTTCACAGTAAGCGTGGCAATGGCTGATGTGTTTTAATCAGTTGAGCGACCTTCTTATCATTGCAGTTGGGATATCCTTCCCAGGGAACCAGATGAGTATTTTATTTTTGTAACTTCAGATCCCTGAAGTCAGCAGGGCAGGTGATGAGTTGGTTAAGAAGGAATATGGCATACTTGCTTTTATTAGCTGAGGGATAAGAGCATGGAGGTTATGATGGAGCTGTACAAAATGCTTGTTGCACCACAGCTGAAGTATTCTTTTCAGTTTAATAGATAGAATTTACAGTGCAGAAGATGGTCATTTGGCCCATCGAGTCTGCACCGGCCCTTGAAAAGAGCACCCCATCTAAGCCCACACCTCCACCCTATCCCTGTAACCCCAACTAACCTTTTTGGATACTATGGGCAATTTAGCATGGCCGACCTACCTAACCTGCACATCTTTGGACTGTGGGAGGAAACCGGAGCACCCGGAGGAAACCCACGCAGACACGGGGAGAACGTGCAGACAGTGGCCCAAGCCGGGAATCGAACCTGGGACCCAGGAGCTGTGAAGCAACTGTGCTACAGTTCTGGCTGCCATACGACAGGAAGGATGTGATTGCACTATAAAAGACGCAGAGGAGCTTCACCAGGATGTTGCCTGGGCTGGAGTGTTTTAGGTATGAAAAGAAGCTGGTTAGACAGGTCCTTACAGCAGAGAAGACTGAGGGGTTCCTGATTGAAGTGTACAAAATTATGAGGGACATAGATGGGTGGATAAGAATAAACGTTTCTCCTTCATAGAGGCATAGATTTCAGGAAAAGAGCAGGAGATTTAAGGGGATTTGAGAATAAGCCTTTTCACTGAGGAGGTGGTTGGAATTTGAACTGACTGCTTGAAAGGGTGGCAGAGGAGCACTTAAGAACATTTAAGAGAATTTTTGATGCGCTCTTGCCATAGCACACATGGCCGAGGACCAAGTGCTGGAAAATGGGATTAGAATAGTTAGGTGCTTGTTAGCCTACTGTTCAGATCCCAGACCAGACCCAAATATCTGTTAGAGCATCGGACACTATTTTTTGAAACTGAAACTGTGGGGAAGGATATTTCACTCCAGGAGTGATTCCACGGACAAATAGGGATATGGCATATTAAAACAAACTTTATTATTAACCTAGGATTAAACTACTTTAACATTACAGAGAATAGTATGCAATTAACAGTTAAACAATTCGTAACAATTAAAGGAAACACTTTGACTTCCAACTCATACTTTATCTCCAATCAAGCAACACGCATTACAGGTTAAAAGCCAGGCGGGCCGACCTGTCCCCCCCCTGGGCCTACCTCCTTCCGCGGCCGGCCCCAGAACACCGGTGCCATGTTGGTGAGGGGCCGTTGCGCGTAAGAAGTTTCCCGTGCATGCGCAGGATGGCGCGGCCCAACTGCACATGCACAGGAATGAGCTGCCCCAACTATGCATGTGCGGGTTGGCGTGGCGCCCATTTAGCGCCGCGTAGGGACGCTGGAGTGGCGTGAACCACTCCAGCCCCGTGCTGGCCCCCTTTGGGGCGTCCCCGGGACCTGTTCGCGCCGTCGTGAAGCGCGACGGTGTTCACGATGGCGCGGGCACTTAGTCCCGGGAGCGGAGAATACCGCCCAGGGTCTGCCTGTATGTTAAACCAGGATTTAAAAAGATATTACTGCAACAGAAAAATATATAGCAAAGGCTTAATAACATTACTGCAATCTACATAAAAAATTCTTACATTCGTCTCACCAGCACACACGTAATAGGCCAAAGGCCTTCTTTCTGTGCTGTAAAATTCTATGGATCTGT
The DNA here is from genome assembly GCF_902713615.1 of Scyliorhinus canicula. NCBI lineage: Eukaryota > Metazoa > Chordata > Chondrichthyes > Carcharhiniformes > Scyliorhinidae > Scyliorhinus > Scyliorhinus canicula. The sequence goes on from NC_052147.1 coordinate 90,448,399, forward strand.
GATTCATGGGACTGCCACATCATATCTTGGCTCAGTCATAGTGATGAACAAGTTCAAGATAGGCATCCTTAAAGGTACATGCACATCTAATCCCATTTCGTTCGAAATTAGAAAGTTACCCTTTGACAATCAAACCATTTGCATGAAAACAAAAAAAAAACATTTCTGAATATACCATTGTACCAATAGATTTCTAAGTCTCTAAAATGTGTTGGTGGTTTGCGTATCCTTCCCGACTTATTTACAGTGATCTTGGTTGGAGACTGTTGTATGTATCAGGGGCTGTTTAGCACACTGGGCTAAATCGCTGGCTTTGAAAGCAGACCAAGGCAGGCCAGCAGCATGGTTCAATTCCTGTAGCAGCCTCCCCGAACAGGTGCCGGAATGTGGCGACTAGGGGCTTTTCACAGTAACTTCATTGAAGCCTACTCGTGACAATAAGCAATTTTCATTTTTATGTTTTCAGGACACTGCTTAGGCGTAATCTGTGTTGTCTCTGAGACCTATTCGCAATTGGATTACTCGGTGCTTCTGGTTGTGGTATTGTTCTAACTTGGCATCTGTTTTGTTGCACAGTTATGCAATTTCGTGTTCATACTTAAAACGTTTTTAAAAATAAATTTAGAGTATCCATTTTTTCTTCCAATTAAGGTGCAATTTAGCATGGCCAATCCACCTACCCTGCACATCATTTTGGGTAGTTGGGGTGAAACCCACGCAAACACGGGGAGAATGTGCAAACTCCACACGGACAGTGACCCAGAGCCGGGATCAAACCCGGGTCCTCAGCGCCGTATCATGTTTGTACTTGACACAATCTTGGGCCTGGGCATAGGCTGATGGTTTCTGTTGGATTCCATGGACGATCAGTTGAGTGTTTGACTCAAATTCTTTGTCCGATGTTCAGGTTGTGTAGTTCGTTACGCGCATTCTGGTGATGGATGTCTTTCATCTTTCCGTGTTTTTCAATTTGTGCAAAGTGTATTCCTGGGAAATTAATTGCAAAATATTGTCCGCACTTGTCTGCTGAATAGCGCTAACAGGAAAAGAGTACATGCACTTGCCTGCTGAATAGTACTAACAGGGAAAGAGTGTCTACACTTGTCTTCCAAATAATACTAACATGGAAAGAATTTCTGCACTTGTCCACTGAATAATGCTAACAGCGAAAGAGTCTCCACACTTGTCTTATTAATAATACTAATGGGGAAAGTGAGGGGGGAAGCCCCCCGACCAGGCTGATTACATGGAACATCAGAGGGTTGAATGGGCTGGTCAAGAGGGCTCACGTGTTTGTGCATTTGAGGGGGCTAAAGGCAGACGTGGAGTGTTCTATAGGCCCCCCAATAGCAGCAGAGATGTGGAGGAACAGATTGGGAAACAGATTCTGGAAAGGTGCAGAAGTCACAGGGTAGTAGTCATGGGCGACTTCAACTTCCCAAACATTGAGTGGAAACTCTTTAGATCAAATAGTTTGGATGGGGTAGTGTTTGTGCAGTGTGTCCAGGAAGCTTTTCTAACACAGTATGTAGATTGTCCGACCAGAGGGGAGGCCATATTGGATTTAGTACTTGGTAATGAACCAGGGCAGGTGATAGATTTGTTAGTGGGGGAGCATTTTGGAGGTAGTGACCACAATTCTGTGACTTTCACTTTAGTAATGGAGAGGGATAGGTGCGAGCAACAGGGCAAGGTTTATAATTGGGGGAAGGGTAAATACAATGCTGTCAGACAAGAATTGAAGTGCAGAAGTTGGGAACATAGGCTGTCAGGGAAGGACACAAGTGAAATGTGGAACTTGTTCAAGGAACAGGTACTGCGTGTCTTTGATATGTATGTCCCTGTCAGGCAGGGAAGAGATGGTCGAGTGAGGGAACCATGGTTGACAAGAGGGGTTGAATGTCTTGTTAAGAGGAAGAAGGAGACTTATGTAAGGCTGAAGAAACAAGGTTCAGACAGGGCGCTGGAGGGATACAAGATAGCCAGGAGGGAACTGAAGAAAGGGATTAGGAGAGCTAAGAGAGGGCATGAAAAATCTTTGGCGGGTAGGATCAAGGAAAACCCCAAGGCCTTTTACACATACGTGAGAATATGAGAATGACTAGAGTGAGAGTAGGTCCGATTAAGGACAGTAGCGGGAGATTGTGTATTGAGTCTGAAGAGATAGGAGAGGTCTTGAACAAGTATTTTTCTTCAGTATTTACAAATGAGAGGGGCCATATTGTTGGAGAGGACAGCGTGAAGCAGACTGATAAGCTTGAGGAGATACTTGTCAGGAAGGAAGATGTGTTGCGCGTTTTGAAAAACTTGAGGATAGACAAGTCCCCCGGGCCTGACGGGATATATCCAAGGATTCTATGGGAAGCAAGAAATGAAATTGCAGAGCCGTTGGCAATGATCTTTTCGTCCTCGCTGTCAACAGGGGTGGTACCAGAGGATTGGAGAGTGGCGAATGTCGTGCCCCTGTTCAAAAAAGGGAATAGGGATAACCCTGGGAATTACAGGCCAGTTAGTCTTACTTCAGTGGTAGGCAAAGTAATGGAAAGGGTACTGAGGGATAGGATTTCTGAGCATCTGGAAAGGCATTGCTTGATTAGGGATAGTCAGCACGGATTTGTGAGGGGTAGGTCTTGCCTTACAAGTCTTATTGAATTCTTTGAGGAGGTGACCAAGCATGTGGATGAAGGTAAAGCAGTGGATGTAGTGTACATGGATTTTAGTAAGGCATTTGATAAGGTTCCCCATGGTAGGCTTATGCAGAAAGTAAGGAGGCATGGGATAGTGGGAAATTTGGCCAGTTGGATAACAAACTGGCTAACCGATAGAAGACAGAGAGTTGTGGTGGATGGCAAATATTCAGCCTGGAGCCCAGTTATCAGTGGCGTACCGCAGGGATCAGTTCTGGGTCCTCTGCTGTTTGTGATTTTCATTAACGACTTGGATGAGGGAGTTGAAGGGTGGGTCAGTAAATTTGCAGATGATACGAAGATTGGTGGAGTTGTGGATAGTGAGGAGGGCTGTTGTCGGCTTCAAAGAGACATAGATAGAATGCAGAGCTGGGCTGAGAAGTGGCAGATGGAGTTTAACCCTGACATGTGTGAGGTTGTCCATTTTGGAAGGACAAATCTGAATGCGGAATACAGGGTTAATGGTAGGGTTCTTGGCAATGTGGAGGAGCAGAGAGATCTTGGGGTCTATGTTCATTGTTCTTTGAAAGTTGCCACTCAAGTGGATAGAGCTGTGAAGAAGGCCTATGGTGTGCTAGCGTTCATTAGCAGAGGGATTGAATTTAAGAGCCGTGAGGTGATGATGCAGCTGTACAAAACCTTGGTCAGGCCACATTTGGAGTACTGTGTGCAGTTCTGGTCACCTCATTTTAGGAAGGATGTGGAAGCTTTGGAAAAGGTGCAGAGGAGATTTACCAGGATGTTGCCTGGAATGGAGAGTAGGTCATACGAGGAAAGATTGAGGGTGCTGGGCCTTTTCTCATTGGAACGGAGAAGGATGAGGGGCGACTTGATAGAGGTTTATAAGATGATCAGGGGAATAGATAGAGTAGATAGTCAGAGACTTTTTCCCCGGGTGGAACACACCATTACAAGGGGACATAAATTTAAGATAAATGGTGGAAGATATAGAGGGGATGTCAGAGGTAGGTTCTTTACCCAGAGAGTAGTGGGGGCATGGAATGCACTGCCTGTGGTAGTAGTTGAGTCGGAAAATTTATGGACCTTCAAACGGCTATTGGATAGGTACTTGGATTAGGGTAGAATAAGGGAGTGTAGGTTAACTTCTTAAGGGCAGCACGGTAGCATTGTGGATAGCACAATTGCTTCACAGCTCCAGGGTCCCAAGTTCGATTTCGACTTGGGTCACTGTCTGTGTGGAGTCTGCACATCCTCCCCGTGACTGCGTGGGTTTCCTCCGGGTACTCCGGTTTCCTCCCACAGTCCAAAGATGTGCAGGTTGGGTGGATTGGCCATGACAAATTGTCCAAAATTCTATGATTAACCTAGGACAAAAGTTCGGCGCAACATCGTGGGCCGAAGGGCCTGTTCTGTGCTGTATTTCTCTATCTATCTATCTAATACTACAAGAGACCCACCTAAAGGTTCCAAACCAGACCAAATTGAGAAAGGGGTGGGTTAGCCAAGTGTTCCACTCAGGGCTGGACTCAAAGACCAGAGGGGTAGCGATCTTGATCAATAAATGAGTGGCATTCGAGGCAGGGAGAATCGTGTCAGACAAGGGGGGTAGTTACATAATGGTGAGTGGGAAGCTGGATGGGGTGCGGGTGGTACTCGTGAACGTATATGCTCCGAATTGGTACGATGTGGAATTTATGAGGCGGGTGTTAGGTAAGATCCCAGACTTAGAGTCACATAATCTGACTATGGGAGGAGATTTTAATACAGTTATTGATCCGGAATTGGACTGGTCAAAATCCAGGCCAGGGAGGAGGCCGGCTGCGGCAAAGGAATTGAAGGGTTTTATGGAACAGATGGGGGGAGTAGACCGATGGAGGTTTGCACGGCAAAGGGCGAAGGAGTTTTCTTTTTTCTCCCATGTCCACAAGGTATACTCTCTCATCGACTTTTTTGTTCTGAGCAGGGCTCTAATACCGGGGGTGGTGGATACTGAGTACTCGGCAATCGCAGTGTTGGATCATGCCCCGCGCTGGGTGGATCTACGGGTTAGTGTGGAGAGAGGGCAATGCCCGCTGTGGAGACTGGATGTGGGGTTGTTAGTGGACTAAGCGATCTGTGGGCGGGTTAACAAGTCCATCCAGAATTACCTGGAAACAAATGATGCGGGGGAGGTCTCTGCAGCGACGGTTTGGGAAGCTTTGAAGGCAGTAGTCAGAGGGGAATTAATCTCGATACAGGCTCACAGAGAAAAGGCAGAACAGGCTGAGAGGAACATGTTAGTTGAGGAGATACTCCAGGGGACAGGAGATAGTCGGAGGCCCCGGACGCGGGGCTACTGAGGGAGCGGCGGAGGTTACAGGCGGAGTTTGGGCTGTTGACCACAGGGAAAGCAGTGGAACAGTTGAGGAAGGCAAGGGGGGTGATTTAGGAGTACGGGGAAATGGCAAGTAGAATGTTAGCGCACCAGCTCAGGAAAAGGGAGGCGGCTAGGGAGATAGGTAAGGTAAAGAGTAGAGACGGGAATACTGTCCTGGACCCAGCGGGGGTGAATGAGATGTGTGCCCGGTGGCAGCAGCCAGGTTCATGGCACCGTGGCTGGCTCTGCTGTGCAGCAGGGCAGGAAGAAGAATGGCAGGGCTATAGTGATAGGGGAATAGACAGGCAGTTCTGCGGACGCAATCGCGACTCCAGGATGGTATGTTGCCTCCCTGGTGCAAGGGTCAAGGATGTCTCGGAGCGGCTTCAGGACATTCTGGGGGGGGGGGGGGGGGGGGGGGGGGGGAGAGGGTGAACAGCCAGCTGTCGTGGTGCACATAGGCACCAACGATATAGGTAAAAAACGGGATGAGGTCCTACAAGCTGAATTCAGGGAGTTAGGAGTTAAACTAAAAAGTAGAACCTCAAAGGTAGTAATCACAGGATTGCTACCTGTGCCACGAGCTAGTCAGAGTAGGAATGTCAGGATGGATAGGATGAATGCGTGGCTCGAGAGATGGTGCAAGAGGGAGGGATTAAAATTCCTGGGGCATTGGAACCAGTTCTGGGGGAGATGGGACCAGTACAAACCGGATGGTCTGCACCTGGGCAGGACTGGAACCGATGACAGTACGAGGTACAGTGAATGAGGGGAGCTCAGTGAATAGGCCCAGTAATACTAAAAGGAATAAAACGGGAAATAAAACATAAATGGTAAGCGACGTGGCAGGTTGTTACATGAAGATATGGGTTCAACGACAAGGAAAATTAGGAGAAAAGTTAAGAGGAAATATGGGCAGCACGGTAGCCTTGTGGATATCACAATTGCTTCACAGCTCCAGGGTCCCAGATTCGATTCCGGCTTGGGTCACTGTCTGTGTGGAGTCTGCCATCCTCCCCGTGTGTGCGTGGGTTTCCTCCGGGTGCTCCGGTTTCCTCCCACAGTCCAAAGATGTGCAGGTTAGGTGGATTGGCCATGATAAATTGCCCTTAGTGTCCAAAATTGCCCTTAGTGTTGGGTGGGGTTACTGGGTTATGGGGATAAGGTGGAGGTGTTGCCCTTGGGTAGGGTGCTCTTTCCAAGAGCCGGTGCAGACTCGATGGGCCGAATGGCCTCCTTCTGCACTGTAAATTCTATGATAAATTCTATGATATCTATGATAACATAGGAGAGGTTACTGATCGAGGTGTTAAGATTCAAAACAGAGGTATAAAAGCCAACATTGGGCAGCGCGGTAGCATAGTGGTTAGTACAATTGCTTCACAGCTCCAGGGTCCCAGGTTCGATTCCCGGCTTGGGTCACTGTCTGTGCGGAGTCTGCACATTCTCCCCGTGTGTGCGTGGATTTTCTCCGGGTGCTCCGGTTTCCTCCCACATTCCAAAGATGTGCAGGTTAGGTGGATTGGCCATGATAAATTGCCCTTAGTGTCCAAAACTGCCCTTTGTGTTGGGTGGGGTTACTGGGTTATGGGGATAGGGTGGAGGTGTGGGCTTGGGTAGGGTGCTCTTTCAAAGAGCCGGTGCAGACTCGATGGGCCAAATGGCCTCCTTCTGCACTGTAAATTCTATAAGTGTACTTTACCTGAATGCTCGTAGTGTTCGGAATAAGGTAAATAAGTTGATGGCGCAAATCATTGTGAATGACTATGATTTAATGGCCATTACTGAAAAATGGTTAAAGTATGGTCACGACTGGGAGTTAAATATCCGAGGGTATCAAATTATTCGGATGGACAGAGTGGATGGTAAGGGAGGCGGTGTAGCTCCGTTAATTAAGGATGACGTCCGGGCGATAGTAAGGGATGACATCGGTGCTATGGAGGATAAGGTTGAATCCATTTGGATGGAAATCAGGAATAGTAAGGTGAAAAAGTCACTGATAGGAGTAGTCTATAGGCCACCAAACAGTAACATTACGGTGGGGCAGGCAATAAACAAAGAAGTAACTGGGTGCATGTAGAAATGGTACAGCAGTTATCATGGGGGATTTTAATCTGCATGTCGATTGGTTTAACCAGGTCGGTTAAGGCAGCCTTGAGGAGGAGTTTATAGAATGTATCCGTAATAGTTTCCTAGAACATTATTGAGGGAACAAGCGGTCCTAGATTTGGTCCTGTGTAATGAGACAGGATTGATTAATGATGTTATAGTTAGGGATCCTCTCGGAAGGAGCGATCACACTATGGTGGAATTTAAAATACAGATGGAGGGTGAGAAGGTAAAATCAAACACTAGTGTTTTGTGCTTAAACAAAGGAGATTACAATGGGATGAGAGAAGAACTAGCTAAGGTAGACTGGGAGCAAAGACTTTATGGTGAAACAGTGGAGAACCTTCCAAGCGATTTTTCACAGTGCTCAGCAAAGGTTTATACCAACAAAAAGGAAGGACGGTAGAAAGAGGGAAAATCGACCGTGGATATCTAAGGAAATAAGGGAGAGTATCAAATTGAAGGAAAAAGCATACACAGTGGCAAAAATTAGTGGGAGACTAGAGGACTGGGAAATCTTTAGGGGGCAACAGAAAGCTACTAAAAAGATATAAAGAAGAGTAAGATAGATAGATTATGAGAGTAAACTTGCTCAGAATATAAAATCAGATAGTAAAAGTTTCTACAAATATATAAAACAAAAAAGAGTGGCTAAGGTGAATATTGGTCCTTTAGAGGATGAGAAGGGAGATTTAATAATGGGAGATGAGGAAATGGCTGAGGAACTGAACAGGTTTTTTGGGTCGGTCTTCACAGTGGAAGACACAAATAACATGCCGGTAACTGATAGAAATGAGGCTATGACAGGTGAGGCTTGAGATGATTGTTATCACTAAGGAGGTAGTGATGGGCAAGTTAATGGGGCTAAAGGTAGACAAGTCTTCTGGCCCTGATGGAATGCATCCCAAAGTGCTAAAAGAGATGGCTAGGGAAATTGCAAATGCACTAGTGATAATTTACCAAAATTCACTAGACTCTGGGGTGGTCCCGGTGGATTGGAAATTATCAAACGTGACACCACTGTTTAAAAAAGGAGGTAGGCAGAAAGTGGGTAATTATAGGCCAGTGAGCTTAACTTCGGTAGTAGGGAAGATGCTGGAATCTATCATCAAGGAAGAAATAGCTAGGTATCTGGATGGAAATTGTCCCATTGGGCAGACGCAGCCTGGGTTCATAAAGGACAGGTCGTGGCGAACCAATGTAGTGGAATTTTTTGAGGACATTACCAGAGTGGTAGATAACGGGGAGCCAATGGATGTGGTATATCTGGATTTCCAGAAAGCCTTTGACAAGGTGCCACACAAAAGGTTGCTGCATAAGATAAAGGTGCATGGCATTAAGGGTTGTAGCCACCTAAGATGGACACTGGGCTACAAAATGGAGACCTGCTAAGGCTGCAGGGAGAAAACAGTCTTAGCAAGGACAAGCAGTTTGCAGAAGGATAATTAGCATTCTGCACGTACAGAAACCAGTTTGTGGCCAGGTGCAGAATCTCAGCTAAAGGTGTAAATGGCAACAACGATTTACATAGTAATGAGGTGATGCAGATCCAGACCCACACAATAGAAACATTTAGGTTTGAATGGATACTTTGAGTAGACGCCCAGACGAAACGGCACCATACGTATCCATCACAAAGCACCATAGAGACCGCCCCACCCATCGAGAAGCGACCCTCAGATTGGGGGGTTTGGAAAATATCGATTGGGAGAAGACCCAATCGATATACAGCAGGTAGAGACCGCCCCAAAGAGGCACGAACTTTGGGGGGACCTATAAAAGTAAACCCCGCACATGGTCCGGTCTGTTGTTTTGGCTCCGGCTCGCTGCTGTCTTCATCGCTTTGCTGCTACATCGCATCCTGACTCCAGTTCCATCACCAGCCGTTGAGCCACCAGCCATCGAACTGTAAGTGTCACCACAACGATCGCTACGTGAGCCAGACTTGCTAGACCCTGATGACCTTTAACACTCTGAGAGTTGCAGACCAAGAACGGGACGAAGGCCTCGCTCCCTGACCTTGCCTGTTCCTGTTTAGATAAGTATTTTAGTCGTTTAGTTTAGAAGTAACTTAGTCTCTTTAGCGTATGCATGTGTATTCATTATATTTGTTATAATAAATATCAATCGTTTGAACTTACTAATCGGTGTACAGATTTATTACTTTGAACCTGACCTTGATATACTTGTGAGGTGTCTAGATACGGCACCTGGCGACTCCTGCGCTGAATTACATACACAGAGCTGTAGTAGTGTTAAGCACACGGCCTTTAAACGGAGGCGTGTTAATACACTCCAATAAAACATGTAACACTCAAGTAAAACATGCAACAGGGTAAAGTAGTAGCATGGATAGAGGGTTGGTTAATTAATAGAAAGCAAAGAGTGGGGATTAATGGGTGTTTCTCCAGTTGGCAATCAGTAGCTAGTGGTGTCCCTCAGGGATCCGTGTTGGGCCCACAATTGTTCACAATTTACATTGATGATTTGGAGTTGGGGACCAAGGGCAATGTGTCCAAGTTTGCAGATGACACTAAGATGAGTGGTAAAGCAAAAAGTGCAGAGGATACCGGACGTCTGCAGAGGGATTTGGATAGGTTAAGTGAATGGGCTCGGGTCTGGCAGATGGAATACAATGTTGACAAATGTGAGGTTATCCATTTTGGTAGGAATAACAGCAAAAGGGATTATTATTTAAATGATAAAATATTAAAGCATGCTGCTGTGCAGAGAGACCTGGGTGTGCTAGTGCATGAGTCGCAAAAAGTTGGTTTACAGGTGCAACAGGTGATTAAGAAGGCAAATGGAATGTTGTCCTTCATTGCTAGAGGGATGGAGTTTAAGACTAGGGAGGTTACGCTGCAATTGTATAAGGTGTTAGTGAGGCCACACCTGAAGTATTGTGTTCAGTTTTGGTCTCCTTACCTGAGAAAGGACGTACTGGCGCTGGAGGGTGTGCAGAGGAGATTCACTAGGTTAATCCCAGAGCTGAAGGGGTTGGATTATGAGGAGAGGTTGAGTAGACTGGGACTGTACTCATTGGAATTTAGAAGGATGTGGGGGGATCTTATAGAAACATATAAAATTATGAAGGGAATAGATAGGAGAGATGCGGGCAGGTTGTTTCCACTGGTGGGTGAAAGCAGAACTAGGGGGCATAGCCTCAAAATAGGGAGAAGTAGATTTAGGACTGAGTTTAGGAGGAACTTCTTCACCCAAAGGGTTGTGAATCTATGGCATTCCTGGCCCTGTGAAGCAGTTGAGGCTCCTTCATTAAATGTTTTTAAGATAATGATAGATAGTTTTTTGAAGAATAAAGGGATTAAGGGTTATGGTGTTCAGAAAGTGGAGCTGAGTGCACAAAAGATCAGCCATGATCTCATTGAGTGGCGGAGCAGGCTCGAGGGGCCAGATGGCCTACTCCTGCTCATAGTTCTTATGTTCTTATGTTGTTATGTATGTGAAGATTGGGCTGGGGGGTTGGGGGGGGGGGGGGGGCAATGTTTATTTTACCATGTTGATGTCATTGTTTATGTTACTAATATAAACATTTTCAAATACCTCAATAAAAATATTATTTTAAAAAAATAACACTAATGGAGCAAGAGTGTCCACACCTGTCTGTTGAATAATACTAACAGGGAAAAATTGTCTATACTTGTCAGGTGAATAATACTAATGGGGACCAATTGTCTGGAATTGCCAGGTGAATGATAGTTCCATGCCACTCGAAGTGCATTCTGAGATGCATCGACCTGAAGCGTGGTCTTCTTAATCGCGTTTGAAGACTGAAGAGTTGATCGTCCTTCAGTTAATAACTTTCGCGGCTAATTGAAAATGTGTTTGTGATCCTATATTTCAAAACAAATTACTTCTTTCTTCAAACGTTCATGTGGAACTGAGGCTTTCTGGACAAAGTTAGGTATAATTGGCGCGATTCTCTGCAACCACGATGAGTGGGAGAATAGCGGGAGGTCTGCTCCCGCACCTCCCGCTATTCCCCCACCCCCCCAAAATGGCGTGTCTGGTTTTGCGACCACACCTGGTCGCTGTCGTCGTGAACATGACGCGCCTGTGGGGGGCGGATCGGGGATCGAGCACCACGACCATGCTCGGGAGGGGACGGGCCCGCGATCGGTGCCCACTGATTGTCAGGCCGGTGTCTCAAGGGGACGCACTCTTTCCCCTCCACCGTCCCGCAAGATCAAGCCGCCACGTCTTGCGGGGCGGCTGAGGGGAAAGACGGCAACCGCACATGCGCGGGTTTGAGCTGCCCAACCCGCGCATGCGCGGCTGACGTCATTAGGCGGCGCCGCGGTGTCATTCTTGGCGCGCCGGGCCTTGAAGCCAGGGACAAGGCCCGCCGGCCGAGTTTCCCGGTACGGCCCTCCTATCCCCCCGGGGAGGGGAGAATAGGGGGCCGGGAGAGGCTTCCGACGCCGTTGTGAACCTCTCCGGGTTTCACGACGCCGTCGGGCCTTGCGGAGAATTCCGCCCATAGTGTGAGTGGAAATGAAAGAAACTGAGGCAAAGTTACAGATGATGTTTTATCTTGTAGAGTGAGCCCTCTAGCTTGCTCTGGGTCAGGACGAATGTCTGTGTCAGGCAAGATGTATTTGAAAAAGTTGATCTTTGTAGTGGTAATGTGAAGGGTTTCTGTACTTCCCAGTAAAATCATTAAAAGAAAACCACGCTACCGCATTGCTACATTCATCTATCAGGCAATAAAGTAGCCATGATATGACAAGGATCGGTAAAACAGTATTGTAGGTTCTTATTAGAAGATAAGATTGTATAGATATATTGATAACTAGGAGACTATGTACACATCTCCGACCTCTGCCACTGCTGCTTATCGATTAACTTCAGAGTCATGGGACTACTGAACCCATCCTGTCTCAGTGGTCGCGACTGGCAGCAGTTTAAGATACATATTAAAGGTACATATACATCACATCACAACACTGCCCGTCACTGAACCAATAGGCGCACGACTCTTACTTGACCCTCACCCACCTTACTTGGCCCTGCTTGTCTCTCACCATCACCGCCCATCCCCTACCCCGTCCTGACTGATACCCACCGAATCCCCAGCCCATTCTCGCCTGGACCCTGGGTGGCTCATGATAGGGGATTCATTGTTGACTGTATATTTTTTGTTTATTCTGTTATCTTGTTTTCTTGACAGAATCCTAAAATTCGGGAGATTTTTAATGTGGAAAACCCGGAGTCCAATTTCTATACCAAATGCCTCACCGTGGTGTCAGGGTCCGATTTTGTTAACCTGACTTTCGACAACTTTGTTGCTTTCAAGGAAAAAGTGGTCAAGGTAAGTGGCCAGTGTTGACTGACTACCCTGCAGCTAAACCAACAGACAGGATGCTGGCAGGATGTAGGCTCTCTGATACACGGTAATCACAGTAAAACCTTTATCTTCCACCATTACCACAGCTTCTAGAGCTACATGAACCTGACAAGGTAGACCTCAGTTTAATGTTTCACCCAAAAGATGACACCACAGGGCAGCATGGTGGCGCAGTGGGTTAGCCCTGCAGCCTCACGGCGCCGAGGTCCCAGGTTCAATCCCAGCTCTGGGTCACTGTCCGTGTGGAGTTTGCACATTCTCCCCGTGTTTGTGTGGGTTTCGCCCCCACAACCCAAAGATGTGCAGGCTAGGTGGATTGGCTACTAAAATTGCCCCTTAATTGAAAAAAAAATCAATTGGGTACTCTAAATTAAAAAAAAGATGACACCACCGATAGTACACTGCTCCCTGAGTACTGCCCCTCCAAGCTGCAGGGAGTGAGTGTTAGTTGGAGATGTGAGGGGAGTGAATGGGTGTGAGTTAACCCTAGTTAATCTCTCCCTAAAGTTTGACAAATAGTCCAACAACATAGTCTCCGAACGCTGACTCACCAATTTATTTTTGATCAATTTAAGTGGTCTTACCTCTTGACTATAAATCAACTGAATTTAGTTGATTCATTAGAGCATCCTTAATTGTTGAGGCCTGTTTAGCTGAGTTGGCTGGACAGCTAGCTTGTGATGTAGAGCAAGGCCCACAGCACATGTTCAATTACTGTACCAGCTGAGGTTATTTATGAAGACTGTGCCTTCTCAACCTCATCTGAGATGTCATGATCCTCAGGTTAAATCACCACCAGTCAGCTCCCCCCCCTCAAAGACAAAAGCAGCTTATGGTCATCTGGGACTATGGCAACTTTAATTTTACCTTAATTGTAAATAGCACAAATGGAATTCCTTTATCCCGATCCTCTGGGTAATCCTGACTTTAGACACTCAACATTAAGTCTTTAAAGTTTGATGCCATCTTTCTAACTCTCCTTGTGATTCTGGATGATATGCAGTTGTGTTAAATTGGTTTATTCTGAAGCTATCCATAACTTCCTTGAATAACTTTGGCATAAAATTGGATCCCTGATCTGATTGCGTTGATTTTGGAGTCCATGATAGGGATTCTCCAACCCCCTGCCGGGCCGGAGAATCGCCGGGGGGCGGTGTGAATCCCGCCCGGCTGCCGGATGCTCCGGCGCTGGTTTTTCGGCGGGGGCGGGAATCGTGTCGTGCCAGTCGGGGGCCGTTGGCAGTGGCCCCCCCGGCGAATCTGCGCCCCGCGATAGGCCGAGTGGCCGCCCGTTTAAGGCTAGTCCTGCCAGTGTATATTACACCAGGTCCGTAACGGCAGGACCTGGCTCTGTGGGCGACCTGTGGAGTCCACGGGGGGGGGGGGGGGGGGGGGCGGCATGGGAGGATCTGGCCCCGGGGGGGGGGGGACACAGTGGCCTGGCCCGCGATCGGGGCCCACCGATCCGCGGGCGATCCTGTGCCGTGGGGACACTCTTTCCCTCCACACCGGGCGCTGTTAACCTTCACCATGGCCGGTGCGTAGAAGAACCCCCCCCCCCGTGCATGCGCTGGGATGACGCCAGTACATGCTGGCGCTTCCACGCATGCACCAACTCGTGCCGGCCGATGGAGGCCCTTTGGCGCTGGTTGGCGTGGCGCCAACCCTGCCGGCGCTGGCCTTGCCCCTGAAGGTGCGGAGGATTTCGCACCTACCGGGTGGCCCGATGCTGGAGTGGTTCGCGCCAATCCTCGGCGCCGGCATGGCACGCCCTGCCGGGTAGCGGAGAATCCCGGCCCATATCTGGTAAAACATTTGGTTAACTCCTCTACAACACTCTTAGATGTACTGTTTCTTAATGGAATGGTTTCCATGAGACTAGTAGACACATCCATTATAGTCAACAGATACTGATTCCCACTTTCGGTTTTATGTAGGGGTCCCACGCAATCAATTAGGACGTTATTAAATGGTTCCTCAAATGCTGGAATTAGTATTGAAGGTGCTGGTGTGATTACAGCCTGAGGTTTCCCTATTACCTGAAATGTGTGACATGTATGGGAAAATTCAACTGCATCCTTATGCAGTCCAGGCCAATGAAAATGGTTTTGTATTTTTGCTTGAATTTTCTTTACTCCAAACTGATCCCCTACTGGAAACTCATGTGCTACCCGCAAAACCTCCTTTCGATAACCCTCCGGTAATACCACTTTTTAAAAAAATGTTTTAATTCAAGGCTTTTCAACACAGTATAAATATACAAAAAATGAAAAGGACAATCAAAGAGCAACAAACGAACATCACACCAACCCACCCAACAACCGCAACCCTCCAGCCCTCTGACTCTGACCCCCTACCACATCCCGCTTTCTCCCTTTTTAATCCACCTTATGCCCCTCAAACACCTCCCTCTCGCTGACCCCTCAATCCTCCTTGAAATAAATCGCTGAATGGTTTCTACCTCCGTGAACCCTTCTACCGACCCCCGCAGAGCGAACTTGATCTTCTCTAACCTCAGGGATTCTGCCAGGTTGCTCACCCACACACCTGCTTTCGGCGGCTCCAAGTCCCTGCAACTGAACAAAATCTTTCTCCGGGCTGTCAGGGAGGCAAAGGCCAATACATCGGCCTCTCTCATTCCCTGCACTCCTGGGTCTTCTGACACCCCAAATGTCGGCACTTCCTGACTCGGGCCACCCTCACCCCCAGAACCACAGACGTCACATCCGAGGAACCCCCTCAGTCTTGGACACTCCCAGAACATGTGGACATGATTCGTGAGACCCCCCCCCCCCCCCCCCCCCCCGCCCCACTCCCCGCGCACCGTCCACACCACCCCCTCAAAAAAACTGCTCATCCTCACCACCGTCATGTGGGCCCTATGCACCGCTTTAAACTGGATGAGGCTTAACCTCACGCATTATGAGGACGCATTCACCCTCCGCAAAGCCTCAGCTCATGTCCAGCCCCCAGCTCCTCTCCCACCTCTCCTCCCATTTGCGCTTAACATCCTCCACCCAGGCGCCCTCCCAATCCATCAGTTCCTTGTAAATATCCGAAACTTTCCCCTCCCCTATTTTGTCCTCCGACAGAAGCTTATTTTGCAGCACAGGAGACGGTAACCCCGGGAAAGACTGCACCTCTGTCCTCACAAAATCCCGAACCTGCAGGTACCGGAACCCATTCCCCTTGGGCAACTGCTACAATTCCTCCAACTCCTCCGGCCCTGAAATTTACCCCCTACAAACAGGTCCCTGAAATATTCAATCCTAGCCTGCTGCCGCCCCCGATACTCGCATCCAGTCTCAGTGGCACAAATCTATGGTTATTGCAAATAGCCAACGACATGCCCTCCAACCCCAGGTGTTGCCTACATTGTCCCCACACCCTCCGAGCCGCCACCACCACTGGACTAACGGAATACCTGGCCGGTGAGAACAGCAAAGGCGCCAACAACAAAGCCCTCAAGCACATCCCTCTACGTGACCCCACCTCCACCCGTCCGCAAACTGACCTCTCCTCCACGGCCCATTTCCTCACCGTCATGATGTTCGCAGACCAATAGCAATTGATCAAATTTGGCAATGTCGGCCCCCCTGAGATCAGCCCATTAACTTAGTGAAAAGCCTGTCGCACTCACAGGGCCTTCCCCACCCACACAGACCCTGAGATCAGTCCATTAACTTAGTGAAAAACTACTTGGGGACAAAGATGGGGAGGTTCTGAAACACAAACAGAAACCTAGGCAGCATCGTCATTTTAACTGTCCGCATCAGCCCTGCCAACGACAACGGCAAAACGTCCCACCGCCTAAAATCTGCCTTCATCCGCTACACCAATTAGGCCAATTCAATCTATGCAGCTGGGCTCAGCTCCGTGCCACATGGATACCGAGGTATCTAAAGCTTGTCCCCACCACCCTAAACGGCAGCTTCCCAACCTCCTTTCCCGCCCCCCAGCATTGATCGGGCACACTTCATTCTTTCCCAGATTCAATTTATACCCCGAAAAACAGCCAAAAATTTCCCCCAAATACCCAGAAGCCCTCCAATGCAGCCCAATGGATCTGAAATATATAATAAACTCATCTGCGTCCAATAAACCCCTACGTTTGACACCCCCCCCCCACACTCTGCTCAATCTCTCGCCACCCTAAGCACCATTGCCAGTGGCTCTATCGCCAAGGAGAAAAGCAATAGGGAGAGCGGACATCCCTGTCTCTTCCCACGGTGTAACCCAAAGTACCCCAAACTCACTCAGTTCGTCCACACACTCACCACCGGCGCCTTATACAGCAACCTGACCCAATCCACAAACTCCTGCTTGAACCTCCCCAACACCTCAAACAAATACCCCCCAATCATAATCATGTTCAGTAACCTCCGGACATTTGCCGACAACTGCCTTCCCTTCACAATCTCCGTCTGATCCTCTCCAATCAACTCCGGCACATAGTCCTCAATCTGCGATGCAAGCACCTTCGCCAGTAACTTGGCATCAACATTCAACCACGATATCGGGCGGTATGACCCACACCGCTCCGGGGTCTTATCCTTTTTGAGAATCAGGGGGATAGAAGCCTGTGATAAAGTAGGAGGAGGTCCCCCTCTCCCTTGCCTCATTATACTCCCTCGCCTCATTATACTCCCTCACCTCATTATATTCCCTCACCTCATTATATTCCCTCACCTCATTATACTCCCTCGCCTCATTATACTCCCTCGCCTCATTATACTCCCTCACCTCATTATATTCCCTCACCTCATTATATTCCCTCACCTCATTATACTCCCTCACCTCATTATATTCCCTCACCTCATTATACTCCCTCACCTCATTATATTCCCTCACCAGCAGTGGCCCCAGCCATTGTGGCCATATCTTCAATGAAAATTCTTTATCCGGGAATAGACCAGATACACAAGGGAGAAGTATGAAAACTCCTTCGCATTCAGCCTCCCAAATATCTACAGGTCTGCCACTCCCCCCCCCCCCCACTTCCCCCCCCCCCCCTCCCTCCCACTCCCACCCCCACCCTCGTGCACTCCATAAACCCCCACAGCTCCCTAGCTACTGCCAACCTCCGCAACGATTTCAGGCTCAACCGATCCAGGCTCGGGTCCAGGACTGTATTAAACCTCCCCCACCCCATAATCAGCCGATGCGTATCGACTCAGGAATCCTCCCCAACACCCACCTCATGAAATCCACATCATCCCAATTCAGGGCCTAAACAATATTTTTTTCCAATTAAGGGGCAAATTCGCGTGGCCAATCCACCTACCCTGCACATCTTTGGGTTGTGGGGGTGAAACCCACGCAGACACGGGGAGAATGTGCAAACTTCACACAGATCGTGACCCGGGGCCGGGATCGAACCCGGTCCTGTGAGTTGGAGATGTGAGGGGAGGGAGTGAGTGTGAGTTGAAGGTGTAAGGGGAGGGAGTGAGTGTGAGTTGGAGTTGTGAGGGGAGGGAGTGAGTATGAGCTGGTGGTGTGAGGGGAGGGAGTGAGTGTGAGTTGGAGGTGTGAGGGGAGGGAGTGAGTTTGAGCTGGCGGTGTGAGGGGAGGGAGTGAATGTGAGTTGGAGGTGTGAGGGGAGTGAATGTGAATTAGAGAGGTGATGGGAGAGAGTGAGTGTGAGCTGGATGTGTAAGGGGAGGGAGTGAGTGGGAGTTGAAGGTGTGAGGGGAGGGAGTGAGTGAGTTGGAGGTGTGAGGGAGGAAGTGAGTGAGTTGAAGGTGTGAGGGAGGAAGTGAGTGAGTTGGAGGTGTGAGGGAGGGAGGGAGTAAGTTGGGGGTGTGAGGGAGGGAGTGAGTGTGAGTTGGAGGTGTGAGGGGAGGAAGTGAGTGTGAGTTGGAGGTGTGAGGGAGGAAGCGAGTGTGAGCTGGAGGTGTAGGGGAGGGAGTGATTGTGAGTTGGAGGTGTGAGGGAGGGAGTGAGTGAGTTGGAGGTGTGAGGGAGGGAGTGAGTGAGTTGGAGGTGTGAGGGTGGGAGTGAGTGAGTTGGAGGTGTGTGGGAGGGAGTGAGTGTGAGTTGGAGGTGTGAGGGGAGGAAGTGAGTGTGAGTTGGAGGTGTGAGGGAGGAAGTGAGTGTGAGTTGAAGGTGTGAGGGAGGAAGTGATGTGTGAGTTGGAGGTGTGAGGGAGGGAGTGATTGTGAGTTGGAGGTGTGAGGGAGGGAGTGAGTGAGTTGGAGGTGTGAGGGAGGGAGTGAGTGAGTTGGAGGTGTGAGGGTGGGAGTGAGTGAGTTGGAGGTGTGAGGGAGGGAGTGAGTGTGAGTTGGAGGTGTGAGGGGAGGAAGTGAGTGTGAGTTGGAGGTGTGAGGGAGGAAGTGAGTGTGAGTTGAAGGTGTGAGGGAGGAAGTGATGTGTGAGTTGGAGGTGTGAGGGAGGGAGTGAGTGAGTTGGAGGTGTGAGGGAGGGAGTGAGTGTGAGATGAAGGTGTGAGGGAGGAAGTGAGTGAGT
The DNA here is from genome assembly GCF_902713615.1 of Scyliorhinus canicula. NCBI lineage: Eukaryota > Metazoa > Chordata > Chondrichthyes > Carcharhiniformes > Scyliorhinidae > Scyliorhinus > Scyliorhinus canicula. Next base: position 90,467,342 of record NC_052147.1, read on the forward strand.
TGGAGGTGTGAGGGAGGAAGTGAGTGTGAGTTGGAGGTGTGAGGGAGGAAGTGAGTGTGAGTTGGAGGTGTGAGGGAGGAAGTGAGTGTGAGTTGGAGGTGTGAGGGAGGGAGTGAGTGTGAGTTGGAGGTGTGAGGGAGTGGTTTATCAGTGACAGGGCTCTTTTCAGGATAACTATGCCTTGTTTTGAAATGACGTGGAGATGCCGACATTGGACTGGGGTGAGCACAGTAAGAAGTCTTATAACACCAGGTGGACAACCTGTTGGACTTTAACCTGGTGTTGTAAGACTTCTTACTTGTTTTGAAAGTCAGGGCCCAAATACTATGCAGTTAAACCAATTGTTGATTTGTATGCTGGATCTTTAATTGCTTTGCTTCCTACGATGTGCTGGTGGACTGTGTATAGGTAATGCAGCAACGGGTTCATGTTCTCCAAAACATCATCTGCACCTTTCCCTTGTCTTCTTGTTTAGGGCTGGGCGGATGAAATCCTGACAATCGCTACCCATGCACTGAGTCAGAACCCTCCTCGATCTGCCAGCATCAGTAAAATGTAAGTGATCCCCAAAGCTATGTACAGAAATTGGATTCTGCCTGTAAATCATCGAGTTACTGAAAGTGATTCTTGAAAATACTATACCCCTCACAACATGCATGTCTGAAAGAGAGAATGTGGGTGGGGGTGTGAGGGAGAGTAAGTTTAAATATGAGAGTCCTACATGTGTGAGTGAGTATGTGTGTGTGTGTGTGTGTGAATTTGAGGTGTGAACATTCGGTGGGGTGGGGCGAGGGGTGTATTTTTAACACTTGGGTAGTCTCTGCCCTGTTCGACAAGTTGGTCACAAACCAACTTTGAATAAAATTGCCCCACAGTGATATTATGCTGCAGGTGGGCTGAGCAAGTAGAGTGGGATTCCCGCCCCTCAGTTGTGGGCACTGCTGGGACTGATAGCAGTTAGTTGCATGAAGAGGACAGCATGGATCAGTCTGGTATTATTGGGGGAGGGGTTTGGGAACCCTAATAGAGATAGGAACGGGGTGCGTGCTTTGGAGGCTAGGGTAGAGGCACAAAAAAGTGGGTATCTACCTTGGGGTGGAAGGTTGGCACCTCCCAAAGTAGGCACCCACTCTTCCTTCCTGGTTTTTCACCAGAGTTAGTATCTTTTGGGTCAATTGCCTTGTTAATAAGTTCAATTTGCCCTTTAATGAGTTGTTTCATAAACAGTGTCTGTGCTGCCGATTTCAGTTCCAATCCGACTTTAGTAACATGGGAAATTGGCATATTGATGTTCGATTCGTGTCCCAATGCCAGCACCTCAAATTTTATATGCGCATGATCCAGATATCCACATGTAAAATCCACCCAGAAGGGATGTGTGTGAGACACAGCTCGGAAAGATACACAAAAAAGTACAAATCTGCAAAAAAAAGCTGCTGAATAAAGGACAACCAGGCTGTAAGTGAAATGACTGGCTGTAGAGAAAAGGACAAAGGAAAAGCAGATACAATAGGACTGCCAACAAAGGCTGCAAAAAAATGACAGAGTGAGCAAAATGAAAATTACCAAGTGAGTAAAAGTGGTTGCAGTAAATTTTCCAATACCACCTCCAGTAATAGTGGATGGTGATATGTGGCAAAACTGGTATTTTTCCCACTTACAATGGTGTTGCCAATTGGCACCGGAGACGCCAATAGTGTTGCTCTTTTTAATGAGTGGAATACTATCCCACCAGCATCACCAATAATGTTGGCAAATTAAGTACATATGCAGTTATTAATGATAATATTGCTTTTCAGAGTCGCCAGGTATCAAATGATACCACCACAAGGCTTTACCGGATATCGATCAAAGGACCATACAACCAGTTAGTCAGTTCAAGTTCAAAGATGGTTTATTTATGCACAAGGATTACTTTGACATGCAACATAAAACACTACAAGTTAAACTACACCTAACAACTACAATAACATTTACTTAACTTCAGGGCAACCGGCTCTTTGCAGATGAACAAGGCCTTTGTTCGGATCTTGCATGGCTGGGAGGAAGAAGTGGCTCTGTTTCTGCTGGGCTCATCCGTCTGGTAGCGATCATTGGTCTTGAACTTGTCTGTCTGGTCGTTATGCTGCACCTGGGTTGGCATAGGCCGGATCCAAGAGAACACATGGCTGTGTCTCTTTTTATCCCTCTGGGATTTTGCACTCTTTTGGGTGGTCCTTAGCATTGGACCCAATAATTTGACAGGCTTCGATCACTGCCTTTGATTTTGGCCAATAAAGGGTTGATGGCTTGATGTCTGGGCGTATCCTGAGCGGTCATTGACCTTGGCTGTTTGGGCTTTCTTAGCAAAGGGAGTGGCGCCGGTTAGTCTGCATCTGTATCGGTTACCTGAGTACAGTCCTTTTGTCCTGGGGAAATGGGCCATTAGAATGCAAACGAGCGGGGGTTTCAGTTAAGTCTAGCTACCTGGGTTGCAAATACACACACAAGTTCTGAGTGTGTCTGAGTCCTGGGTTAGCCATAATTCCCATGGTCCTTTGCAGGTGGCCATCTGAGATGGCTACAATGGTAACAAGCCTGAAGAGTCGCCACACTAAACACTGTTGGAGAAGTGTAAATCAATCTAAATCTAACAGATGAGCAAAGAAGAAAGACGACAGTTTTAAAGCCTTGAATGAACAATTTGAACGTGAGTGAATGTTACATATGAATTTTATGTATTCAACATGAGAGTTCAGAGTAAAAATGAGACTGTTGAATAGTATGTGATGGCAGTAATGCGGCTGGCAGAATCATGTGAATTCAGACAGCTAAAAGCTGATCTGATTAAAGATAGATTAATCTCAGGAATGAGGAGCGCGATTCTCCGCTCCCCACGCCGGGTGGGAGAATCGCGGGAGGGCCGGGCGAATCATGACACGCCGCCCTGGCACCCCCCCCGCGATTCTCCCATCCTCCGCTCGGAGAATCGCCACATGCCGTTTTTCACGGCGACTGGTGATTCTCCGGCCCGGATGGGCCGAGCGGCCTGACGTTCCTGACCTGTTCACGCCGGCGGCAACCACACCTGGTCGCTGCCGTCGTGAATATAGCGCGAAAGATAAGTTTGGGGGCTGTGAGGGGCGGAGAGGGGATTGAGCACCATGGCCGTGCTCGGGAGGGGACTGGCCCGCGATCGGTGCCCACCGATCGTCGGGCTGTCGTCTCCAAGAGACGCACTCTTTCCCCTCCGCCGTCCCGCAAGATCAAGCCGCCACGTCTTGCGGGGCAGCGGAGGGGAAGACGGCATCCGCGCATGCGCGGCTGACGTCACTTAGGCGCCGCCGTCACGTCATTCTCGGCGCGCAGTTTTGACGCAAGCGTCAAGGCCCGGCGGCCGAGTTTCTCACAACGCCGCTCCTAGCCCCCTTGGGGGGGGGGGGGGGGGGGGGGGGGGGGCGCGGAGGTGAGTAGGGTGCGAGGAGCGGCCTCCAATGCCGTCGTGAAATTCGGCCGAGTTCACGCCGGCCTTCCCGATGTCGTGCAGGAGCGGAGAATTGCGCCCGAGATCTCCCTCGGCCAGAGCAAGTCTACTGACAGATGAGGAATTTATGCTGAAGAAAGTGATAGGCGTGAGTCAAAATACAGAGGTTGTGAAACATCAACTGCAGTATATGTATGGCAGAACAGACCAGGAGATACATGATGCTGAGAGACAGCCCAGAAGCAGACCAAGAGCCGGGTGCAAATACTGTTGGAGACAGCAAACGCAGGAAAATAAGGATTTCCCAGGATGGGGAGAGCAGTGTTTTAACCGCAAGGAGCAAAATCATTATGCACGCAGCTGTTTGACCAGAAAAAAGCAGAACAAGCCGATACTGAAGGCTATTGGAGCGATATCAGCAGAACCGCCTGATGAAGGACTATACATGATACAACAAACTGATTCAGTCAAGTCTATAGGAGACAAATGGTTTGTTACTGTTACTCTCCTTTTGTAGTCTTCATGATATCAGGCAAACAAGACAGGCCATTTGGACACCGGTGCCTCATGCGACGCAATGACCTTCGCAGAACTGTGTGAAGTGGATCAACATGGAGGTCTGAAAATGAAGCCCTTAGAAGTAAGATTGAAGCTATATGATGGCACTATATTCATACTGAGAGGACAAGTTAGTTTGATGGCCCGATGCAATGGCAGGAAGGAAGCTCTAGAATTCCGGATCACAGATGGAACATAAGGGGCAGCACGGTAGCATTGTGGATAGCACAACTGCTTCACAGCTCCAGGGTCCCAGGTTCGATTCCGGCTTGGGTCACTGTCTGTGCGGAGTCTGCACATCCTCCCCGTGTGTGCGTGGGTTTCCTCCGGGTGCTCCGGTTTCCTCCCACAGTCCAAAGATGTGCAGGTTAGGTGGATTGGCCATGATAAATTGCCCTTAGTGACCAAAATTGCACTTAGTGTTGGGTGGGGTTACTGGGTTATGGGGATAAGGTGGAGGTGTTGACCTTGGGTAGGTTGCTCTTTCCAAGAACCGGTGCAGACTCGACGGGCCGAATGGCCTCCTTCTGCATTGTAAATTCTATGAAACATCTATATCTCAGCTGAAGCAAGCCTAGAGCTTGGAGTGTCACAGTGCACTAAACCAGTGATCAACCGATCCGAGAGGAGCACAAAGATGTGCTTACAGGGTTGGGATGTCCAACAGGAGACTATCATTGATCCCTACAGTGCAGAAGGAGGCCATTCAGCCCATCGTGTCTGCACTGACCCTCTGAAAGAGCACCCTATCTAGGGTCAGGCCCCTAGCCCGTAACCCAGTAACCCCACCTAACCTGTTGGACACTAAGGGGCAATTTAGCATGGCCATTTAACCTAACCTGCACATATTCTGACTGTGGGAAGAAACCGGAGCACCCGGAGGAAACCCACGCAGTCACAGAGAGAACGTGCAAACTCCACACAGACAGTCACCCAAGGCCGGAATTGAATCTGGATCCCTGGCGCTATGATGCAACAATGCTAAGTACTGTGCCACCATGCCACCCCAATATCATCTACAAGTGGATGAGAGTATAAGACTAAGAGAAGAATTCCAGCTACCCTTAAGTCAAGACAAAAGGAACAAGTTATAAGAGCAGGAAAAGAGGGGACTAATCAAAGTAAAGTGACAACTCCTAAAGACTGGTTTGGAGGCCTGGCAGCAATGAAACCACCTGGAAAGCTATAGTATGCTTCAACCCAAAGGATCTAAATAAAATGCTGAAGAGCTCTCACTACCCCATGACATGATGCGGAGATGCCAGCGTTGGACTGGGGTGAGCACAGTAAGAAGTCTTACAACACCAGGTTAAAGCCCAACAGGTTTGATTCAAACACGAGCTTTCGGAGCGCAGCTCCATAATCAGGTGAATTGTCACCCCATGACAATAATGGAAGGAACTTTTGCTGCAAATTGCCTAGGCAAAGGTATTCACCACACGAGATGTGAAGGATGGTCATTGGCAAGTGAAGTTGGACGTAAGCATCAGCTTTTTAACAACATTCTGGTCGCTGTCCGGCAGGTGCGGGGTGGGGGAGGCTTCGTTGGCAGGGGAGGCTTCGGCAGGAGCTAGGAGGACTGATGGGGAGTGGTCCGAGGGTGGGGAGTGGGGTTACAGGAGGGCACAATCTGGCAGGCCGGCTTTGCTCGCGGCCGGCGCCATGTTGTAATGAGTGGCTGTCGCAGGTCATCGCATGCGCATGCACAACCACGGACCTGGCCATTCTCCGTCATATCTGCAGGTAAAGCTGGGGCTGCTACCCCCCCCACTGGGCTGAGCATCGGCTTTATGGCCGTAAGACCAAAAGCTTCCTCCGGACAAAATTGGAGAATCTAGCCCAATGAATCTGACCTTGTTCAAATAAAGCGAATTACCCAACAAGATGTAACTCTACAAGCGCCACAAGAAGTAATGATGAAAGGATGGCCTCCCAGCATCAAGGACACACCAATGGTCACAAGAGCATGTTGGGCATACTAAACTAAATTGATGGTCCAAGATGGCATCTTGTACAAAGGAAGTGGAGTAATAACCCCAAAGGAGATGAGGGGAGAGATGCTGAAGCACATCTATGTCAGAAATCAAGGCATTGAATTGACTCTGAGAAAGGCAAGAGAAGTGCTCTATCAGCCAAAGATGAACATGGTGTGACCATCAATTCACTCGAGACACGATTGGAAGTAAACTGTGGTTTTAATAGACTTACAACTGAGCCTGCCTGCGACCAGAAGAACTGAGGGCAGGCTCACACGGCTGCAGCACTTTATACTTCTGGTAGTGGGAGGGGCCATGGGCAGAGCCATGGGCGGAGCCGAGGGTGGAGCCCTGTATAAGCTCCTCATCTCCCCCTGTGGGCAGAGCCGCGCAACAGCTCACAGATGGAGCCCACAGAGACACAGTGTGAATTATACATATTATACATTCACCACAAGGATCGTGCATGCAAATGTGTATTTTGGTCACGAGGCAAAAGGAGATGTTTGTATGAAAAGGGAGATGTTTAGGCTTTGTGAATGTAATCTTGTGCAACCTGACTAACTGGTTTGCCATAGCCACGTGACTCTGTCATGAGGCAAGCACAGTAGCCTGCCATTTCCAGCCAGTTTAGTAAAGCCACTGACTGAGACAGGCATTTATTAAGGCTGTAGTTCATATATGTCAGTTGTAAATTCTAAAAGCCAGGCCTACCCCACATGCTCCTCATTTGTGCCTTACTACACTGCAACACACTAGACAACATCTTGTTGAAATGCCAGGGGTCTCACTGCTGGCTGGAAATCCAATCAGGCAGTGACAAGGCCTTGCCCTGGAAGACCCTGGGGGCAGAAGTCTCACGTACCGAGAGCTACCAGCCAATCAGAGGCCAGCAGCTCTTTTACTCAGCAGCGTTACTGAGGAGGCCATGGCTGGTGCCAGAAAGCAAGCGCCAGATCCCCGAATAGTGAAGCGGCCTAGGCCTCGCGTTAGTAATGTAGGCGGGAGAAGGATTTAATGGAGTGGGGGCTGCAGGGTGAGGAATGCAAGGGAGTCAGCAGGAAGGGCAGGGGGATGTCTCACATTGGGCCATCCCCATCCCAATGTCCGGTTCCTGACTCAGGCACTGAGTGCCTTAGACTGGGGGACCCTTCCCCGTGTATGTGAGGATCTGGCCATACATGTCATGCGTGCCGCATTGTGACAGTCCCGTCTGCAGCAATGGCAGGATGAGGCCCTTAAGTGATCATTAATTAGCTTCTGATGTGGTTGTTGAGCACTCCAGTCAAACAGGAAATCTGGCTAATTTTATCATTTTATTCCACAGGTTCACAAAAATAAAATTATTTGTGAATGAAGAGAGACGGATTCCAGTCAAAAAGTATGTTGAGAATTTTAAAATTAAAAAAAAATTTAGAGTACCCAATTTGTTTTTTCCAATTAAGGGGCAATTTAGCGTGGCCGATCCATCTACACTGCACATCTTTGGGTTGTGGGGGCGAAACCCACGCAGACACGGGGAGAATGTGCAAACTCCACACGGACAGTGACCCAGAGCCGGGATTCGAACCTGGGACCTCGGCGCCGTGAGGCAGCAATGCTACCCACTGCGCCATCGTGCTGCCCCAGAGAATTTGAAAAAAATAATCTTAGCTTCTGATTTATAAAAGTGCAGATGTGAAAAATGTAATTCCCTATCTGACTAGTCAGTGAATATTGGCACAAATCCTGATATTTAAATGATTCAATAGCAGTAAACTGGTCTTATAATAAATAAGTAATAATAAGTATAATAAATAATAAGTCAGTAATATTTGAGTTATTACTTGTCTGCAGCATTTACCAGATGTTTCCAGCGGACCGGAAGCGAGTAGAGGCAGCGCTGCTTGACAGTCACCTCCCCAGCCTCAAGGTGAGTGTCAGTTCTACCCAAAGCCTAAACGACGGAAACATAACCTCCTGGGCTTCAACCAAACAGCCCTGAAGCAAGGTGGTCCCCACAAGTCTGGAAACCACTTTCTGCATTGGAGATAACAGCCTCCACGAAATTACAGTTCCCTGAGAGATTACAGACCCCCTCCTCTGAGATTCCAGTACCCCCCCCCCCCCCGGGAAATTACAGACTCCTAGACATTACAGTTCATTCCAAACCCTGTCCAAGATTACAGTCCCTCCAGAGATTACAGTCCCCCTTCCAAGATTACAGACTCGTAGAGATTACATTTGACCCGCACCCTGTCTGAGATACAGCTCCTCTGGAGATTACAGACTCCCAGAGATTACAGTCCTTCTCAGAGGTCACGAATACCCAGAATACCCCCATTTGACACCTGAGGAAGTGATGCTGACAGATCCACCCGCGTCACAACCTTTCTCGCAGATACAAGCACACACTGTTGGGCCTCAGGTCACAGGCTCAGATGTGGTGCACTGAGGGGTGGACACAGCACATTGCCATGAGGAGCTGGTGGAGGCAGAGTGTGCCCAAGGCACCAGCTGTTGGAGGACTGCTGGTGCTCAGGATGAGGCTGAGCCCGAGGCAGATGATAAACCTCTAGATTCATACATCAGGCGACAGATGCTGGATGTCCAGTGGGATGCACGGGAAGATCTAGCGGATATCCCAGAGGGTCTGCGTACCGTGTTGCTTGGCGCACAGGTCATCAGGGCGGACATGACAACAGATTCAGCTGGCTGCCTCCAATTCCATTGCCAGTGAGGCTGGGAAAGGCTGTGCCTGCACCAGCTCTGCATCAGATCCACCTATAAAGTCTTCCTCTGAGGGGTGTGGAGCTGCCTCAGTATCCTCATACTCCTGGGCACCAGTGCTCGTGCCAGCTGGGCAGAGCACAGCAATAACTAACACTCACTCTGGAGTGTATTGCAGAGCATCCCTGGAATGGTCCAGATGGGGGAACGTCATCTTCAGTCACCCTATTGTCCTCCCAACCTCCTTTGTGGAGGTATGACATCAATTGAACCTCTATTCTGCCTCTGTCCTACGGTGCTGGATTCTGTGTTTCCAGCTGCTCTCCTCCCGCTCTTTTACCCTATGTCTCTGCCTCTCTCCTCGCTCTCTTTCACCCTGTTCCTCTGCCTCTCTCCTCTCGCTCTTTTACCCTGTGTCTCTGCCGCTTTCCTCTCGCCCTTTTACCCTGCGTCTCTGCCGCTCTCCTCTCGCTCTTTCACCCTGCGTCTCTGCCTCTCTCCTCGCTCTCTTTCACCCTGTGTCTCTGCCTCTCTCCTCGCTCTCTTTCACCCTGTGTCTCTGCCGCTCTCCTCGCTCTCTTTCACCCTGCGTCTCTGCCTCTCTCCTCGCTCTCTTTCACCCTGTGTCTCTGCCGCTCTCCTCGTTCTCTTTCACCCTGTGCAGAGTCGGAGCTGAGTAAGCCATTCTGCCTTTCAATCCTCTGCCATTTGATAATAATGTCTACATTATACCAGTAGCTAGAACTCAAAGTTCTTAATTTGCTGTAAGGTGATTTTGGACATTGCGAAAGGTGCTGTACAAATGTAGGTTTTGTCTTACTTCCATTAACTTGTATGCTATCGGCCCAGTGGCTGCAGCAGTGGCAAAATTAAAGGCCCAATGCTGATTCTCTGAGGATAATTAATCACAGAGCAATCAACTGATGTTAGAAAAGTGGCTAAAGGATTCAGTGCATTTAGAAAACAATTAAACTCTGTAGCTAATATAACCATACCATTCAGACTTATCTGGTGCCACCCCATAACATACCATAAATGGCATCTGCTCCTTCTACCCATTTACACTAATAACACTATTCCCAGATTTGTCAATCAGACATCTCCCAGCAGCTCAGGAAAAATTAAGATTGAATTGTTGGATCTGAATTTTTCAGAGATGATACATGGTACATAAATTCAGTACGTCCTTAACTCAAGAACTGGATTGTTTCCCCTGCCCCAGAAGCTGTCATACGAATTGTGTTATACAATCTGAATTTACACTCGATCTGGGGTGAACATAGGATGGAGTAGAGATTGTAAAATCTTTGTTTAAATAATCTCCGAGTGACAAATAAGGATTTCATTCCCAGATTTTGCAAGAATAATGAAACTGCCGATAGTGAGTCAACGCTCCTTTTGGGTCACTCCCTGTTCTTACATTCATTTTGATGAGTCCCAAGATTCTCAAGTCTCTGGTACATCAGCACAGCAAATCATCAGAATTGTATCTCGGGCGTGATGAAAATAAAGACGACTCTTGAAATGCTGGGTTAAATTCAAAAAGAAAATTTTGAAAGTGCACAGTAGTTAACTTTGTGGTACCAAACCTTTAAAGTGTCCTGCCAGCCCTCACCAGCACATCTAGCCTCCCCACAACTCCACCCCCCCCCCCCCCCCCCCCCCCCCCCCCCCCCCCTCACATCATCCCCTCAGCCCGCCACCTCTGAACCACCCAACTGCCAGAGGCAGATGTACACATTTGGGGGCCTCGCACTCACCCTCTTTGCGTGGCCCAGTCACAACCAGCCCTCTGCCGAATATTCAGCCGAGAGCCTTCTCCTGACAGTTGCCGTGAATAGGAATTGATCTTGACCTTCCGGCAGCTTCGTGATCTTAAAAGTGAACTTTTAAAAATAAATCATGGAACTACAAAGTTTCCCAAAGGTCGGAAGTAGCAGTAGCAGTTTCTATATGTAGCAACTGACAGTAAAACTGACCTGAATGACTGGCTGGCTTTAGAAGATTGGGAATGTCAGGCTGACCTTTTATTTATAGCCGCTCAGTCTGGACACTTTTTACAACCACTCCACCGGCAGCCTCTGGGCCCTGGTATTTGATGCTGGTGCCATGGGCCTTGCATACAGTGTTAAAAGCTGGGCAATTTCTGGGTGCATGTAAGAGCCCACCTGAATTGTTTGCTACTTTTGCCTATACTGGCTATCGGCCGCCAATGGTGGATGAATTACACATAGTCTGACTGGTGATATGTGCACATGCATATCTATGTATAACTGTACATAGTTGCACCAATGTATATATTTTTATTTAACAGCACCAGTGTACATAGCCACTGACCAATGCATGTCGGGACAGTTATGACCTCCCACCAGCATGTGGAACCAGACACCCAGACAGACCATATATATATCGGAGGGACGGATAGGAGGTGGACACTTGGTAGTAGGATGGACAAGAGGACAGTCATCGTGCCCCTTAGTTTCACAGTAACATAGATGGAATTGTTTGTACGTAGAAATGCATGGTTACCATCCAGCATGTTGAGAATAAATACTTGTAGCAACATATCTTTATGTTCTATGTGTACCTTCATGATCAAGGAAGCAGCAGAACACAGCAACCTGTAGACTCTGTCTACCCATTATCATGGGTTTGTACTTGCGGTAGATTCACCTGGAAACCTTGCCAGGGAGCATTTTAGTGTGGACCAAGTGTAATGGCACCTGGGGGGGTCTCCCAGGCCATTCAAGACCAAGGTGGTTGGGGACAGGGCAAGGTGGCATCCTGGTACTCCCCTTGGCACCTGGGCATGTTGGCATTGCCAGTCTGGTGTTATTCCCAGAAAAAGACTCCTAAAATCTTTATTCCTTTCACTTATTAATTATTTGATACTATATTTGTAATCAGTTAAGGCAGGGGTGGGCAAACCTTTCTGTGCAAGGGCCACATTCAGAAATTCACAATTTTAAAGGGCCGCATAGTATATTAAGTAAAATAATTAATATTTAAAATAGCCAAAATAAAAGGTTTCTAAAGGAAAAAAACGCAATAAATTTTTATTAATTAATATTTTAAAGTAGAAACTTTACATGAAACACATTTATTTGAAAAACAAAGTAACTCAGTTTAAAGAAAAAAAAGCAATTAATTTTTATTAATTAATATTTTAAAGTAGAAACTTCACATGAAACACATGTTGTGCCGAGCAATGATCACCCTACTCAAGTCAACGTATCCACCCTATACCAGTAACCCAACAGCCTTAATTTTAAAAAATGTAAAAAAAAATAAAAAATGGGCCGCATAAAGACCTTTGGCGGGCCGCATGCGGCCCACGGGCCGTAGTTTGCCCACCCCTGAGTTACGGTAAAGGGTAAAAATGGCAGGAGATCCCAGACCCGTGTTATGCTCCTCGTGCGCAATGTGGGAGTTCAGAGACGCGGCCGATGCCCATGACTTCTTCATGTGCGGGAAGCGTGTCCAGCTGCAGCTCCTGTTAGACCGCATGACGGCTCTGGAGCTGCGGATGGACTCACTTTGGAGCATCCGCGATGCTGAGGAGGTCGTGGATAGCACATTCAGTATGTTGGTCACACTGCAGATTAGGATTGGTGACGGAGACAGGGAATGGGTGACCAAAAGGCAGAGAAAGAGCAGGAAGGCAGTGCAGGTGTCCCCTGCGGTCATCTCCCTCCAAAACAGGTATACCGTTTTGGATACTGTTGGGGGAGATGACTCACCAGGAGAAGGCAGTAGTAGCCAGGCTCATGGCACCGTGGCTAGCTCTGCTGCACAGAAGGGCGGGAAAAAGACTGACAGGGCTATAGTCATAGGGGATTTAATTGTAAGGGGAGTAGACAGGTGTTTCTGTGGTCGAAAATGAGACTCCTGAATGGTATGTTGCCTCCCGGGTGCTCGGGTCAGGGATGTCTCCGATCGGCTGCAGGACATACTGAAGGGGGAGGGTGAACAGCCAGTTGTCGTGGTGCATATAGGCACCAACGATATAGGTAAAAAAAGGGATGAGGTCCTACAATCAGAATTTAGGGAGTTAGGAGATAAGTTAAAAAGTAGGACCTCAAAGGTAGTAATCTCAGGATTGCTACCAGTGCCACGGGACAGTCAGAGTAGAAATTCAAGAATAGTCAGAATGAATATGTGGCTTGAGAGATGGTGCAGGAGGGAGGGGGTTCAGATTTTTGGGACATTGGAACCGGTTCTGGGGGTGGTGGGACCATTACAAACCGGATGGTCTACACCTGGGCAGGACTGGAACCAATGTCCTAGGGGGTGCTTTTGCTAACACTGTTGGGGAGGTTTTAAACTAATGTGGCAGGGGGATGGGAACCAGATTAGCAAGTTAGAGGTCAGTAAAGAAGCAGCAACTATAGCCAGGATGGTACGAGACAATAAACTCAATGTGACTAAGGGGAAGAGTAGACAGGGAAGAGATGATGAATGCAAAGGTGGTCTGAGGTGCATTTGTTTTAATGCGAGAAGTGTAGCAGGTAAGGCAGATGAACTTAGGGCTTGGATCAGTACCTGGGAATATGATGCTATTGGTATTACTGAGACTTGGTTGAGGGAAGGGCAGGACTGGCAACTGAATATCCCAGGGTATAGATGCTTCAGGAGGGATAGAGAGGGAGGTAGAAGGGATGGAGGAGTTGCATTACTCGTCAGAGATGATATCACAGCTGTGATTAAGGAGGGCACGATGGAGGATTCGAGCACTGAGGTAATATGGGTGGAGCTGAGAAATAGGAAGGGAGCAGTAACATTGTTGGGACTTTACTACAGGTCTCCCAAAAGCGAGCATGAAGTAGAGGTACAAATATGCAGACAGATTATAGAAAAATGTAGGAGCAATAGGGTGGTTGTGATGGGAGATTTTAACTTCCCCAACATTGAATGGGTTTCGTGTAGTGTTGGAGGCGTAGATGGAGCAGAGTTTGTAAGGAGCATCCAGAAGAGTTTTTTAGAGCAGTATGTAAATAGTCCAACTCGGGAAGGGGCCATACTGGACCTGGTATTGGGGAATGATCCTGGCCAGGTGGTTGATGTTTCAGTCGGTGATTACTTTGGGAATAGCGATCACAATTCCGTAAGTTTTAGAATACTCATGGACAAGAGACAAGAGGGGTCCGAAAGAAAGAGTACTAAATTGGGGAAAGGCAGAGTACAACAAAATTCGGCAGGAGCTAGGGAATGTGGATTGGGAGCTGCTGTTTAAGGGTAAATCCACATTTGAAATGTGGAAGTCTTATAAGGAAAGGTTGATTAGAGTGCAGGACAGACATGTTCCTGTGAAAATGAAAGATAGAAATGGCAAGATTAGGGAACCATGGATGACGGGTGAAATTGTGAGACTAGCTAAGATGAAAAAGGAAACATACATAGGATCGAGGCAACTCCAAACTGATGAAACTTTGGAGGAATATCGGAAAAGTAGGACGAATCTCAAACGCGCAATAAAGAGGGCTAAAAGGGGTCATGAAATATCTTTGGCTAACAGGGTTAAGGAAAATCCCAAAGCATTTTATTTGTATGTAAGGAGCAAGAGGGTAACTAGAGAAAGGATTGGCCCACTTAAAGACAAAAGAGGGAATTTATGCGTGGACTCAGAGGAAATGGGTGAGATTCTTAATGAGTACTTTGCATCGGTATTCACAAAGGAGAGGGACAAGACGGATGTTGAGGCTAGGGATGGATGTTTAAATACTCTCGGTCAAGTTGTCATACGGAAGGGGGAAGGTTTGGGTATTCTAAAAGACATTAAGGTGGACAAGTCCCCAGGACCGGATGGGATCTATCCCAGGTTACTGAGGGAAGCGAGGGTCGAAATAGCTGGGGCCTTAACAGATATCTTTGCAGCATCCTTGAGCACGGGTGAGGTCCCGGAGGACTGGAGAATTGCTAATGTTGTCCCTTTGTTTAAGAAGGGTAGCAGGGATAATCCAGGGAATTATAGACCTGTGAGCTTGACGTCAGTGGTAGGCAAACTGTTGGAGAAGATACTGAGGGATAGAATCTATTCACATCTGGAAGAAAATAGACTTATCAGTGATAGGCAGCATGGTTTTGTGTAGGGAAGGTCATGTCTTACAAACCTAATAGAATTCTTTGAGGAAGTGACAAAGTTAATTGATGAGGGAAGGGCTGTAGATGTCGTATACATGGACTTTAGTAAGGCGTTTGATAAGGTTTCCCATGGCAGGTTGATGGAAAAAGTGAAGTCGTATGGGGTTTAGGGTGTACTAGCTAGATGGATAAAGAACTGGCTGGGCAACAGGAGACAGAGAGTAGTGGTGGAAGGGAGTGTCTCAAAATGGAGAAGGGTGACTAGTGGTGTTCCACAGGGATCCGTACTCGGACCACTGTTGTTTGTTATCTACATAAATGACCTGGAGGAAGGTATAGGTGGTCTGATTAGCAAGTTTGCAGATGATAGTAAGGTTGGTGGAGTTGCAGATAGCGAGGATGACTGTCAGAGAATATAACAAAATTCAGATAGATTGGAGAGTTGGGCAGAGAAATGGCAGATGGAGTTCAATCCAGGCAAATGCGAGGCGATGCATTTTGGAAGGTCTTGGGGAAAATTGATGTGCAGAGATCTGGGAGTTCAGGTCCATTGTACCCTGAAGGTGGCAACGCAGGTTGATAGAGTGGTCAAGAAGGCATACAGCATGCTTGCCTTCATCGGACGGGGTATTGAGTACAAGAGTTGGCAGATCATGTTACAGTTGTATACGACTTTGGTTCGGCCACATTTGGAATACTGCGTGCAGTTCTGGTCGCCACATTACCAGAAGGATGTGGATGCCTTGGAGAGGGTGCAGAGGAGGTTCACCAGGATGTTGCCTGGTATGGAGGGTGCTAGCTATGAAGAAAGGTTGAGTAGATTAGGATTGTTTTCGTTGGAAAGACGGAGGTTGAGGGGGGACCTGATTGAGGTCTACAAAATTATGAGAGGTATGGACAGGGTGGATAGCAACAAGCTTTTCCCAAGAGTGGGGGTGTCAGTTACAAGGGGTCACGATTTCAAGGTGAGAGGGGGAAAGTTTAAGGGAGATGTGCGTGGAAAGTTTTTTATGCAGAGGGTGGTGGGTACCTGGAACGCTTTACCAGCGGAGGTGGTAGAGGCGGGCACGATAGCATCATTTAAGAAGCATCTAGACAGGTATCTGAATGGGCGGGAACAGAGGGAAGTAGACCTTGGAAAATAGGAGACAGGTTTAGACAAAGGATCTGGATCGGTGCAGGCTGGGGGGGGGGGGGGGGGAGGAGTGGGGGGGGGGGGGGCGAAGGGCCTGTTCCTGTGCTGTAATTTTCTATGTTCTTGAAATGGTTCTCACTCTCGTCCAAACACATTTTTTTGGAAGGGGATAACATAACTGTGGCAAAATTGAAAAATGTGCCGAAAGCTGAACTGTTGGATTTGGCAGGTAAATTGGAATTAGGATTACCTACAGGGATAAGGAAAACTGAAATTATTGAAACTATAGCGGAGCATTTAAGAACAAAGAACAAAGAAAAGTACAGCACAGGAACAGGCCCTTCGGCCCTCCAAGCCTGTGCCAACCATGCAGCCCGTCTTTACTTCCAGAGTCAGTATCCCTCTATTCCCATCCTATTCATGTATTTGTCAAGATGCCCCTTAAATGTCACTATCGTCTCTGCTTCCACCACCTCCTCCGGCAGAGAGTTCCTGGCACCCACTCCCCTCTGTGTAAAAAAACTTGCCTCGTACATCTCCTCTAAATCTTGCCCCTCGCACCTTAAACCTATGCCCCCTAGTAATTGACCTCCTACCCTGGGAAAAAGCCTCTGACTATCCACTCTGTCTATGCCCCTCATAATTTTGTAGACCTCTATCAGGTCGCCCCTCAACCTCCATCCTTCCAGTGAGAACAAACCACGTTTATTCAACTTCTCCTCATAGCTAATGCCCTCAATACCAGGCAACATCCTTGTAAATCTCTTCTGCACCCTCCCTTAAGCCTCCACAGCCTTCTGGTAGTGTGGCAACCAGAATTAAACACTATACTCCAAGTGTGGCTTAACTAAGGTTCGATACAGCTGCACATGACTTGCCAATTTTCATACTCAATGCCTCGGCCAATGAAGGCAAGCATGCCGTATGCCTTCTTGACTACCTTCTCCACCTGTGTTGTCCCTTTCAGTGACCTGTGGACCTGTACACCTAGATCTTTCTGACTGTCAAGACTCTTGAGGGTTCTACCATTCACTGTATATTCCCTACCTGCATTAGACCTTCCAAAATGCATTACTTCACATTTGTCCAGATTAAACTCCATCTGCCATCTCTCTGCCCAAGTCTCCAAACGATCTAAATCCTGCTGTATCCTCTGACAGTCCTCATCGCTATCCACAATTCCACCAACCTTTGCGTCGTCTGCAAACTCACTAATCAGACCAGTTACATTTTCCTCCAAATCATTTATATATATTACGAACAGCAAAGGTCCCAGCACTGATCCCTGCGGAACACCACTAGGCACAGCCCTCCAATCAGAAAAGCACCCTTCCATTGCTACTCTCTGCCTTCTATGACCTAGCCAGTTCTGTATCCATCTTGCCAGCTCACCCCCGATCCTACGTGACTTCACCTTTTGTACCAGTCTACCATGAGGGACCTTGTCAAAGGCCTTACTGAAGTCCATATAGACAACATCCACTGCCCTACCTACGTCAATCATCTTTGTGACCTCCTCGAAAAACTCTATCAAGATAGTGAGACACGACCTCCTCTTCATAAAACCGTGCTGCCTCTCGCTAATACGTCCATTTGCTTCCAAGTGGGAGTGGATCCTGTCTCGAAGAATTCTCTCCAGTAATTTCCCTACCACTGACGTAAGGCTCACTGGCCTGTAGTTCCCTGGATTATCCTTGCTACCCTTCTTAAACAAAGGAACAACATTGGCTATTCTCCAGTCCTCCGGGACATCACCTGAAGACAGTGAGGATCCAAAGATTTCTGTCAAGGCCTCAGCAATTTCCTCTCTAGCCTCCTTCAGTATTCTGGGGTAGATCCCATCAGGCCCTGGGGACTTATCTGCCTTAATATTTTTCAAGACGCCCAATACCTCGTCTTTTTGGATCTCAATGTGACCCAGGCTATCTCCACACCCTTCTCCAGACTCAACTTCTCTTTGGTGAATACTGATGCAAAGTATTCATTTAGTACCTCGCCCATTTCCTCTGGCTCCACACATAGACTCCCTTGCCTAACCTTCAGTGGGCCCACCCTTTCCCTGGCTACCCTCTTGCTTTTTATGTACGCGTAAAAAGCCTTGGGATTTTCCTTAACACTATTTGCCAATGACTTTTCGTGACCCCTTCTAGCCCTCCTGACTCCTTGCTTAAGTTCCTTCCTATTTTCCTTATATTCCACACAGGCTTCATCTGTTCCCAGCCTTCTAGCCCTGACAAATGCCTCCTTTTTCTTTTTGACGAGGCCTACAATATCTCTTGTTATCCAAGGTTCCCGAAATTTGCCGTTTTTAGCCTTCTTCCGATTGCAAGGAATTTGTGATAAACCAAGTTATTCAAAATGTGAGACAGTTGAATTAACCAATTGAATTGGTTAAAATTCAATTACAAAAAGAAATAGAAATAAGGAAACCTGGTGTAGAAATGGAAAGATTAGCAAAGGAATCATAGAATCATAGACTTTACAGTGCAGAAGGCAGCCATTCGGCCCATCAAGCCTGCACCAGCCCTTGGAAAGAGCAGACTCCTTAAACTCACACATCCATTCTACCCTGTAACCCAGTAACCCCACCTATCCTTTTTTGGCCACAAAGGAAGAAAGGGAAAGAGAGACAGAGAGAATTTTATCTAAAAAGGCAGTAAGTAAAAAAAAGTCACTGGAACAAGTTGAGGGAGGAGAGGGTATAGTTTACAAAATACATGGCAGTTTGATTTTACTTGTGCAAAAAACAATACATTAGTAGCATCCTACCATTTTGTGATACAGGTCATAGGTCACTGCTTGACTGCAATGATGCTGCTGTTGAGCTCTACCTGAATTTTCTCTGGTTTATTTAAGCTCAACTCATGAAGCAGTGATTGAGGTGGAACAATAGCTACAGGGCTTTAAAAATGAAAGCAAACCATAAAACAGCATTTTTACAGGCTTCCTTTAGCTGCTGCTAGATGGATTGACTTCCCCAGATATCCTGTTGGGACAGCAAGCCATAATGAATTCTCTTGTCTTTGGAGGGCAACAAGAGAACTTGGAATCTGCTGTTTAATTTCTGTTCCTGCTAAAACTTTGTAGCAGGTAGACTTTTAAACCCTCTCGGATTTAAACAATCTTACCAGGATTGTTGGCTAAGGCAAGGTGTGATCCCAGAATGGAGGGACAATGTTTAGAATTCCTACAGAGTTGCAGAATCACTTAGAATTGCAGAATTTTAATAGGTGTCTCATTTTCACACCAGTCTTTTTTGTTCTGCTGAATGTGGAAGGTTAGAGACTTGTATTCTTCTCCAACAAATCTTCTAAACCATGCTGCCACCATACTGTGCTCTCCTTTTCTACGACGTAAACATACCAATCGTACACAAGGATTAGCAAAACAACAATGTGGGTTCTTTATTCGAAGATAAGACTATATGAATAGAGTTAACTAGACTGGAAGACTCTGCACAGTACATTTGATGTCTACTGTGGCTTACTGACAGACTACAAGTCATGGGGCTAATACCCTGTGTAGGGTGGGTAATGTTTCTTGAAAAGTACATGTCGACATTTTATAACATACACCATGAGCTCTTATTTTGTTTAGTAACCTTTGATATGGCCACCTTTTTGGAAATCCAAGCACACGACACTCACAGGTTTCCCTTTAGCTTGTTAATCTCCTCAAAGAACTCCACCAAATCAGTCAAATGAAATATCCCTTTCACAAAACCATGTTCACTCTGCCCGATTGTATTATGATCTTCCAAAAGTCCTGCTATTACCTCCTTAATAATGGATTCTAACATTTTCTCTATGATAGATGTTAAGACAACTGGCCTATATTTTCCTACTTTCTGTCTCCCCTTTACAGTCCCCCAGAGATTACAGACCCCCCTAAAGATTATAACCTCTTCAAGATTACAGTATCCCCAGAAATTAATGTCCACTCAAAGATTGAACGACCACGGAGATTACAGTCTTCCCTGGAAATTACAGCCCTACTGTCTCCCCAGAGATTATAGCCTCCCACTCTGGAGATTGCAGAACCACAGAGATTACCGTTTTGGCAGATATTACAGTCATCTCCCCGCCCCCCTACAGAGATTATAGCCTTCAACCACAGAGATTACAGTCCCTCTGGAAATTACAGCCCACCCATTAATTACAATCCCTGGAGACCACAACCCTCCCAAAGATTGGAGCCCACCTCCCAGGAGGACAACACCAGACCTGTCATATCCCCTCAAACAAAACCCTGTTACATGATGTTGTTTTCTCACTATTTTCATACAGACCGACTTGATCAACCCAGAAGATTTCACCGAATTGGCCTTCAAACAGTTTCTGTCCCATCTGTGCCCAAGGCCTGAGATTAATGACATCTTCGAATTGCTGTGAGACACTTTTTAAAATGTTATTTCTGCAAGTTTCTATTACTGCATGAACCAAGATCCAATTCCGTAACTTTACCTTCCACCTGTTTTTATTGTCTATTTATATCATGGTTTCACCTGGCTCACTGTATTCCTGGAGGGATGCCTGGATGTCTCTCAGCAAGAGAGGCTAACAAGGCATGTGGAGACCCCCTCGCAGTGACTCTCTTCCCAATTGAAAATAAGAGTGAGGGAGGCAGAACTCCCCACCTATCTATTCCTCTTCCTTAATAAATCTTTGTGTTTACACAATGAATCTGAGTAGACTGATGAGGGTGAGAGAGGAAAGTCAGTGAATGGAGGGAAGAATGTACATGGTTTGTGCGAGAAGATTAAATGGGTGAGTCAAGTCCATGCCAGTCTAGAGCGAACATGGGCTGCGGGCAGAGAATAAATGGGTGGGTATTGTGAGATGGAAAGGAATTTATATGTGAAGCATTGGGCTTGTGGAATAGTAGGTTGAATTTACAGACCTGCTCTCTTTTTCAGGGATGTCATGCTAAAGCCATACTTGACTCGACAACAGATGTCTACGTTTATAAACAAGACACAGAGAGATGCCCGGCTCAATGATTTTCTTTTTAAACCATTGCAGCCTGAGCAAATCCAGAACTTAATTCTGAAATATGAACCTGCCAAAATTAATTCTCACAAAGGTCAGTTCTGTTCATGAAGGTCGGGTGAAAGCTCTGTTCTATTCATTAATTTTCACAGAGTCCAGTTCAGGTTATCACTGAATCAGAGTGAAAACTCTCCCACGGTTCATCCATTTCCTTCTCCTTCTCCTTTAGAACTGGCTCCATCCATTTTCCTTTTCAATGCAATGTCCCTTTGTGTTACAGTGTTGAACAAGGTTGGCATTTCTTTCCGAGCTGTGTGCCACTGTATAGTGGGGTTTGATGGGAAGATGTTTGTTGGGCCATGGATCTGTCTCCTTCATTTCCGGAGGCTGGGCCCAGTTGTGTTCACAGCTGTGGTGACAATGGTGCTTCGATGTTGAGAGCGAGAGTTCAGCCAGGTTCCACTTAGTATCACAAGCTAACAACGTCAGGGTGAGTCCAGAGTCTGGTGAGACTGAGCTGGTGATACTTGTTTAAGATCTGGTGACTGGAATCTGGTGAAACGGAGATCTGATGAGGACAATAGCCAATGAGCACAATAAGAAGTCTTACCACACCAGGTTAAAGTCCAACATGTTTGTTTCAACCACGAGCTTTCGGAGCACTGCTCCTTCCTCAGGTGAAGTGCTCCGAAAGCTCGTGTTTGAAACAAACATGTTGGACTTTAACCTGGTGTTGTAAGGCTTCTTACTGTGCTCACCCCAGTCCAACGCCGGCATCTCCACATAATAGCCAATGAGGCAAGGATCTGGTGAAACTGTGTTGCTTTCCATGGTCTGAAATACAATAGCACCCAACGTATGGAATAAGCTCTTATATTGTCACCTATCTCAGTTTATCTGCTACTGAAGCCCTCACTCACACCTTTGCTACCTGTAGATTGACTGTTCCAATGCGCCCCTGGCTGGACTCTCACGTTCGACCCTTCATAAACTTGTGGCCATTCAAAACTCTGCTGTCCATGTTCGAATTTGCACAAACTCCCGGTCACCTGTCACACCTGTGCTCCATTAATTATTTTGGCTTCTGGTTAAACAGAAAATCGAGTTGAAAATTCTCCTCCTTGTTTTCGAATCCCACCGCGATCTCTGAATTTAACCACACCATCACTGGCCAGGGCTTCACCCTCCTCAGCCTTAAGCTCAGGAATTCTCTCTCTAAACCTCTCCACCTCTCTACCCCACTTTCCTCCTTTAGGAGGCTCCTTAAGACCCACCTCATTGACATCTATCTGACCTAATGGGCTGAATTTTTATGGGACGCACCAACACCCCACTGCCCCCAATGGCTGCCCTGCAGCAATTTAATGCTGGGAGTAGTGCTAATTGCTTTAAGGCGAAGCTTTTGAGAGCCGCTGGTCAGTCAGATGGCTGGCAGCTCTGTGGTCCCAGCAGCACCAACTGGGAGCAGTGACCACTGCTATGGTTACAGGCAGTCCCACCATGCTGAGGAGCCCAACTAAGCCCAGGATTGAGGGGTTTCAGCTTGGAGGTGTTGGATGGTAGGGGGCCAAATTCAAGAAGAAGAGAGAAAGGTTAAAGGGGGATGACTTTAAAGGGGAAGGTGGGGGGGAGTGACGTGCTTCCAATTGGCCAAGGGGACACCCAAAAGAGGTCCACCGATCATGCCTGATACTAGCCAGGTCAGCTGAAGCTGCTGGACTTTACGCAGGATGTGGGCCTTCCCTTACCTTGGGTAAAATACCAGCGAAGGTGAAATAAGGTCCTTAAGTGGCCATTACAGGGAAGTATGAGGCCACCGTAAGCAACCATCTGTAAACACCTGCTCAATGATGATCTATCCTTTTACAGTTGAACCTGGGGACAACGTTTGAGTAAATTGCCCTGGATTGAACAGCTGACAGGGTCTCTGGTTCAGGCTCACTAGCTGCTCTTTGACACAGCACATTCCCTGGCCTAATACACTTTTGGTTCCTTCACAGGTCACATATCTCCCGAGGGCCTGATGTGGTATTTGTCTGGTCCAGAGAACAACCTGCTATTCCCAGACAGGCTGACGGTATATCAAGACATGACACAGCCTCTGCCACATTACTTCATCAACTCATCTCACAATACCTATCTTACTGGTAAAAACATAGGAGGACACAAGTGGATAATGAAAGGGGAGAGGCTGGGGAGTGTGTCTTTGTCATGTGGTGTAGGTACACCCACAATGATGTTAGGGAGGGATATTGAGGATTTTGATCCGGCCATGGTTAAGGAACACTGCTATGGTGCCAAGTCAGGATGGTGTGGAACTTGTAGCCGATGGTGTTCCCATGAATCTGCTGCATTAGTGGTAGAAAGGCATAAATAAGGAAGATAGTGGAAAATATTCATCATAATTGTACTAGTAAGTAAAGTCGCCGTAGTCCCAGATGATCGTAGGCTGCTTTCCCCTTTGAGGGGGAGAGCTGACTGGAGGTGATTTAACCTGAGGACCATTGTACCTCAGGCCAGGGACAAGGCTGAGAAGGTGGAACCTTCATTAATAACCTCAGCCGATATGGGAATTGAACCCACACTGCTGGCCTGGCTCTGCATCACAAACCAGCTGTCCAACTAACTGAGCTAAACCAGCCAAAGTAGTACAATGGTACCACTTTGTGCTGAAAAAACATTTTACGAGCAGGTTTGGGAGAAAGCTACATATTTTATTAATAAAAGTGGTCCAACAATTTGAGCTGAAGACCAAGAGCTGAGTTGTGAATGGGCCATTACTTTTCACCGTTTATCCCCTATAACTTCATTGATGAGTATGACAAAAGGTTGATGAGTATTTTTGCTCAATAATAAATATGAGTCTCCATTCATAATTACTCTGAATATATTTACATTTAGATGAGCACATACGTTCATATATGTGAATACACACACATGAATGGATAAGCATACACACTCAAGAATATATGTTGAATAGTGCCCATCGAAGAGTGCTAATAGAATATAAACACACATTGAAGACTAAATGTATTCAATGATATTATGGGTACCATTGATGAATATATGTTCCATTGATGAATATGTGTTCCATTGATGAATATGTGTATTCATTGATGAATATGTGTTCCACTGATGAATATGTGTTCCACTGATGAATATGTGTTCCATTGATGAATATGTGTATCATTGATGAATATGTGTATTTATTGATGAATATGTGTACCATTAATGAATATGTGTATTCATTGATGAATATGTATACCATTGATAAATGTGTGTACTAATTGATGAATATGTGTATTCATTGATAAATATGCACATTATTGATAATATGCGTGCTATTGATAAATCCATACACTCATCCAAGATTCTGTACATTTATTGAGGAATTCTTACCCACATTGGGCATTTCTACTGTTGGTGTTGATTCTCTCTGCTTTCCATTTCAACCCTGCTAGCTGGACAGTTCTCTGGGATTTCCTCCCCTGAGATGTATCGCCAGGTCCTCCTTGCTGGCTGTCGTTGTTTGGAGCTTGATTGTTGGAAAGGACGGCCGCCAGATGAGGAGCCAATCATAACACATGGTTTCACCATGACAACAGAGATTCTCTTCAAGGTAACCTAATGAATTCTGCACTTGGTAAGAGGACTGGGCAAAAGCTGGGAGATGGTTTTATCAAAGTTTTATTGACTCAAACCAGTAACGTGTTGATGTATTTTGACGGAGGTGCCATTGTTGCGCAGGTTCATTGAGACATGTGAATCTGCCACCAACTTTCCTCTCTATGTTGAACATGGTCTTCAGCCCGCAGCATCTCTCACAGTGACAGGAAGTCAGGAATGAGTTCTGCCTGGTCTCTGAACCGTGTCCCAGTTCTTGATGCTCCAAAATAAACTGAGGCACTTTTCATGGGTTTTTGACATTCTTTAGTTGCATACAGAAAGAGACACTCCCAATGTCTTGGTTAACATTGCAAAGGCCAGGTCTGATTGTGAGATCACAGTGTACCCGATCTACTTGACCAGATTCCAGTCTGGTTTCATTCAGATATTTAACCAGCAGGGCAAAACATTTAAAACAATTTCAAAATTATATTTAGGGATTGGAACCAAACTGTGTAACTTTGTGATTGCTATTTAAACTATTACTAAACCCTCAGTTAACGGTAGTGGGGTCAAAATAGTGTTGTTAGTGGTTCATAAGCGAACATTGGTTCCCATAAACTGGCGTTAACATCACTAGTGTCTAGTGTTAACAGATTAGTGTTAACAGAACACAAACTAGTGTTAGTGCCCACAAACTGGTGTCAATTTCACACATACTAATGTTAATGATACACATGCTAATGTTAACAGTCCACAAATTAACATTAACATCACACAAGTTAGCATTCATTCCCACAAACTAGTGTTAACATGACATATATTTCTATAATGTTCATTCAAATTTGAGTTTATATGACCCAAGCTGGTGGTACAATAATTACAACCTGACTTGAATGCAACTGCATGTATTAGTGCACATGGAAAAGCACAAGCGGACACACATGCTCACTAATACAGGCATAGTCACAAACATGCACAGACATGCACTCACATGGGTACACATGTTTGCACATGCATGCACACATACACCAACATATTTGGACATGCATGTAGATGGGTTAGTTTGTGTACCATGGTTTTCGTGCCTTTAACAATAGTTTAAGTGCTGTTAACATTAGTCTGTTGCCACCACACAACTTTGTGTGCTCTTAACACTAGTTCTGTGGACACAAACATGAGTTTGTGTGCTGCTATCAGTTGTTTGTGTGTCATTTGGGGTATTGAGGTATAGGGAGCAATGGCACTTTGTGTATCGATCTGCTATAGTTTAGCTGAATGGTAGAGCAGGCTGTAGGGGAGGGATGGTCTTTTTCCTCTTCCTATGAAGGTCTATTGTAGCCTATTGACTGATCACTGCAAACAATCTCAGAATGTTAATCAGCTATTAATAACAGACAGCGCTAGTTTGATGGAAATGAAGATATTATTTGATGTTTTCTGTAACAGGATGTGATCGAGGCAATAGCAGAAAGTGCTTTCAAAACCTCCCAGTACCCAGTTATACTGTCCTTTGAGAACCATGTTGACTCGTAAGTAAATTTGTCTTTTTGGAAAGATTAGTAAGTGAACAGAAGGGTATGGTGGAAATTTCCGACAGTGGGACGGAGTGGGACATCTCCAGCATGTTCGCTGTGACAGAGATCCCATTCCCATGTTTCTGAACTTTGCAAAGTTCTTCCACCAAAGCAGTCGGTCATGAAAACACCCACAAAAGCTCTGCTGTTAGTGCCCAGTTGGGTACTCCACACAAAGGCATTTATTGGGCAAAGCCAATTGCTGGCTGGTTACTCCAGGCCTCTGCCCATTTTGCATCCCATCTAATGTCGAGACGTCCAGATTGGGTTTTATACTGATGACAGAAATGCCATGGTCAGAAGTTAATTTGAGAATCTCAATGGCTGGAGAATTCCAGCCAATGTCTTTTACTTACCCATCCAGTTTCCTGACTCATGCCACAGTACGGTATGGTAGCCTAGCAAGTGTGGCATAAAGGTGTTTGGCACAGCATGGGTTAATATGGGACTGGTGAACAGTACTGCCCACAGTACTGTGTCACTGTATGTAGAGAGTCACATGCCAGTATCACAGAATCACAGAACCATTACAATGCAGAAGGAGGCCATTTGGCCCATCGTGTCTGTACTGCTCCCCAAACAAACATCATGACTCAGTGCCTTTCGCCTGCCTTTTCCCCATACCCCAGCACATTGTTTCTATTCAAGTGATCATCTAATGCTCTCTTGAATGCCTCGATTGAACCTGCCTCCACCACACTTCCACACACTGCATTCCAGACCCGAGCCACTCGTTGTTTGGAAAGGTTTTTTTCTCGCATCATTTGCTTCTTTTGCAAATCACTTCAAATCTGCGCCCTCTTGATCCGTTTACAGATCCGGAACAGTTTCTCCCTCTCTACTCTGACCAGCCCGCTCATGATTTTGAACATATCTATCACATCTCCTCTCAGCCTCCTTCTCTCCCAACTTCTCCAATCTATCCTCATAACTGAAGTTTCTCATCCCTGGAACCATTCCTGTAAAACTCCTTTGCATTCTCTCCCGTGCATTCACATCCTTTCTATTGTGTGGTGCCCAGAACTGTACACAATATTCCAGCTGAGGTCTAACTAGTGCCTTGTACAAGTTCAGCATAACCGCCTTGCTCTTGTACTCTGCCTCTATTAATAAAGCCCAGAATACTATATGCTTTATTAACTGCTCTCTCCACCTGTCCTGCTCCCATCAATGATCTACATATATATACCCAGATCCTTCTGCTCCTGCATCTCCTTAAGAATTTTACCCCTTATTTTATATCATCTGTCCATGTTCTTCCTGCCAAAATGCACTTCGCCACATTGAACTTCATCTGCAATCCATCTGCCCACACCACCAACCTGTTTATGTCCTTTTGAAGTTCTACACTGCCCTCTTCATAGTTTTCAATGCTTCCAAGTTTTGTGTCATCTGCAAACTTTGAAACTGCCCCCTGTGTATCGAGCTCTAGATCATTAATATAGATCAGGAAAAGCAAGGGTCCCAATCCCAATCCCTGGGGAACACCACTTTAAACCTTCCTCCAGCCTGAAAAATATCCATTGACCCCGATCTCTGGTTCCTCTTATTCAGCCAATTTTGTATCCACGTTGCTACTGTCCCTATTATTCCATGAGCTGTAGCTTTTCTCACAAATCTGTTGTTGTGATGATTTGTGATGATTGCCCCTTTAAAGGCAACACAACAGAAGAGGGTCACCTGACTTAGGGGACCAATTGGGACTGGGTAATCACTCCAGGGAGTGGAGTTCACTCTGGGGCAGAAGACATGTAGGGGACTAGGGCAACTGTGTGGGCTGCTGGCCTCTGTACAGTTTTTCTTATTAATAAAGTTTCCAATGATGTCTGTGAAAGTGCATCATTGCAGCTATGTGGCACCGTATTGAATGCCGACTGAATGTTTAAGTACACCACATCAACAATATTACCCTTATCGACCCTTTCTATTACCTCCTCAAAAATCACCAGTAAGTTAGTTAAAGTTAGTTTTCCTTTGCAAATCCATATTGGCCTTTCCTAATCAACCAACGCATTGCCATGTGAATACTAATTCTATCCCGAATAATTCTCTCCAGAAGCTTGCCCACAACTGCTGTTAAACTGACTGGCCTGTAATTGCTAGGGCTGTCCTTACATCCTTTTTTGAACAAGAGGATAACATTTACAATTCTCAGTCCTCTGGCACTTCCCCTGAGTCTTGAGCAGACTGGAAGATTGCGGCCAGCACTCCCGCAATTTCCATTCTCACTGCCTTCTATATCCTTGGATGAATCTCACCCAGTCCCGGTGCCTTGTCGACTTTCTGTAGCGACAGTCCATTCAACACTTCCTCCTTATCAATTCTGAGGGACAGAATTTCCTCAACTGTCACCATGTCCTGGGTAGCATCCACCTCCTTGGAAAAGAAATCATAGAATTATTAATTTAATGCGTCAGACATACTTCCATGTGTAAATCCCCTTTTAAGTCCCCAACCGGCTGTACTCCTTTTACCACCTTTTTACTATTTATTTGCCTATAGAAAACTTTGGGACTCCCCTTTTTGTTAGTTGCCAGACTTTTCTCACATTCCCTCTTCACTTCTCTTACGTGCTTTTTCACCTCCTTTCCACCTCTTGGTTCCTTGTGGTTCTCAACTGTATTTTCTACCTGCTATGTACCATACAATAGCTCAACTATTCCCTGGTGAGAAATGTCTGCAGGTACCTAACTCTGTCTTTAACATTGGTTTCCATGGGAACTCATGATTCACACAAAATTGTTTCACCTAAAGTCACAATTTTCAGGAACGTAACAAACAACTTAGAGTGAGGAGTTACTGCAAATGGATGTAGATTTGTTATGTAAGTGGGCATAGGTTTTGCAGATTGGTTATAACGTATGGTTGCCCACTTTGGTGGGAAGATGCGGGATATTATTTAAATAGAGAGAACGAGACTGCAGATGCTGCAGTTTGAGAGCGAGGTCTGCACATGAATCCCAAAAACGTTAGCATGTGGGTGCAGCCAGTAATCAGGAAGGCAAATAAAATGTTGGCCTTTATTGTAATGAAACGGAATATGAAACTAGGGAAGTCTTGCTACAACTGTACAGGGTATTAGTGAGACCACACCTGGAGCACTGTGCCCAGTCTTAGTCTCCTTACTTAAAAAGGAATAAAATTGCAAATGGAACATTTCAGAGAAGGTTCACTTAGATGATACCTGGCAGGAAAGGGTTGTTTGATGCTGGATGTTTCTCTCCTCCCTGCAGTGTACGTGTCCCCCGTTCCCCCCCCCCCCCCACCCCCTCCCAACACCATGGTTTCTGTCTCGCTCCCTCTCTCTCCCCATGTGTCTTGCTCTCCCCTTGTGTTTACCTCTCTTTCTCCCCTCGTGACTGTCATCCCTCCCCCAATGTCCGTCTCTTTCCCCCCACCTAGTGTTTGCCTCTCTATCTCTTTCTCTGTTGCCAGTGTCTCTCTCACTCTCATCCCTCTCCCTCCATAGTGTCTGTCTCTTTCCCTCAGAGTGTGTCTTTCCCCAGTAGAATCATAGAATGGATACAGGGCAGAAGACTCTAACGTAGTCACATTCCTCCGTTTGTACATTTCCTGTGGCCTTGAACATTTTACAATAACCTGTCTGACATGTTTCCTTAAATTTCCAACAGCCCTAAACAGCAAGCTAAGATGGCAGATTACTGCCGAACAATATTTGGTGATATGTTACTGACAGAAACGTTGGATAAATACCCAGTAAGTACAGACTGGCACCCGCAGAAGGTATAATATGTTAAGGGGTGTGGAATGCTGGTGACCATGAGGTGTATAGAATGTTGGTGACGGTGAATGTTGGTGACGGTGAATGTTGGGGATGGTGAATTTTGGTAATGGTGAATGTTGGCAATGGTGAGGGTTATGGAATGTTGGTGATGGTGAATGTTGGTGATAATGAATGTTAGTTATAGTGAGGGGTGGTCTGTGCAGTGACAGTGAATGTTGGTGACAGTGAATGTTGGTGACGATGAATGTTAGTTATAGTGAGGGGTGGTCTATGTTGGTGACGGTGAATGTTGGTGACAGTGAATGTTGGTGACGATGAATGTTAGTTATAGTGAGGGGTGGTCTGTGCAGTGACAGTGAATGTTGGTGACGGTGAATGTTGGTGACAGTGAATGTTAGTTATAGCGAGGGGTGGTCTGTGCAGTGACGGTGAATGTTGGTGACGGTGAATGTTGGTGACGATGAATGTTAGTTATAGCGAGGGGTGGTCTGTGCAGTGACGGTGAATGTTGGTGACGGTGAATGTTGGTGACAGTGAATGTTAGTTATAGCGAGGGGTGGTCTGTGTCAGTGACGGTGAATGTTGGTGACGGTGAATGTTGGTGACGATGAATGTTAGTTATAGTGAGGGGTGGTCTGTGTCAGTGATGGTGAATGTTGGTGACGATGAATGTTAGTCATAGTGAGGGGTGGTCTGTGCAGTGACGGTGAATGTTGGTGATGGTGAATGTTGGTGACAGTGAATGTTAGTTATAGTGAGGGGTGGTCTATGTTGGTGACGATGAATGTTGGTGACGGTGAATGTTGGTGACGATGAATGTTAGTTATAGTGAGGGGTGGTCTATGTCGGTGACGGTGAATGTTGGTGACGGTGAATGTTGGTGACGATGAATGTTAGTTATAGTGAGGGGCGGTCTGTGTCAGTGACGGTGAATGTTGGTGACGGTGAATGTTGGTGACGATGAATGTTAGTTATAGTGAGGGGTGGTCTGTGCAGTGATGGTGAATGTTGGTGACGGTGAATGTTGGTGACAGTGAATGTTAGTTATAGTGAGGGGTGGTCTGTGTCAGTGATGGTGAATGTTGGTGACGATGAATGTTAGTTATAGCGAGGGGTGGTCTGTGTCGGTGACGGTGAATGTTGGTGACGGTGAATGTTGGTGACAGTGAATGTTGGTGACGATGAATGTTAGTTATAGTGAGGGGTGGTCTGTGTCAGTGACGGTGAATGTTGGTGACAGTGAATGTTAGTTATAGCGAGGGGTGGTCTGTGTCAGTGACGGTGAATGTTGGTGACAGTGAATGTTGGTGACGATGAATGTTAGTTATAGTGAGGGGTAGTCTGTGTCAGTGACGGTGAATGTTGGTGACGGTGAATGTTGGTGACAGTGAATGTTAGTTATAGTGAGGGGTGGTCTGTGTCAGTGACGGTGAATGTTGGTGATGGTGAATGTTGGTGACGATGAATGTTAGTTATAGTGAGGGGTGGTCTGTGTCAGTGACGGTGAATGTTGGTGACGGTGAATGTTGGTGACGGTGAATGTTGGTGACGGTGAATGTTAGTTATAGTGAGGGGTGGTCTGTGTCAGTGACGGTGAATGTTGGTGACGATGAATGTTGGTGACGATGAATGTTAGTTATAGTGAGGGGTGGTCTGTGTCGGTGACGGTGAATGTTGGTGACGATGAATGTTAGTTATAGTGAGGGGTGGTCTGTGTCGGTGACGGTGAATGTTGGTGACGATGAATGTTAGTTATAGTGAGGGGTGGTCTGTGTCAGTGACGGTGAATGTTGGTGACGGTGAATGTTGGTGACGGTGAATGTTGGTGACGGTGAATGTTAGTTATAGTGAGGGGTGGTCTGTGTCGGTGACGGTGAATGTTGGTGACGGTGAATGTTGGTGACAGTGAATGTTGGTGACAGTGAATGTTAGTTATAGTGAGGGGTGGTCTATGTCAGTGATGGTGAATGTTGGTGACAGTGAATGTTGGTGACGATGAATGTTAGTTATAGTGAGGGGTGGTCTGTGTCAGTGACGGTGAATGTTGGTGACAGTGAATGTTAGTTATAGTGAGGGGTGGTCTATGTCAGTGACGGTGAATGTTGGTGACGGTGAATGTTGGTGACAGTGAATGTTAGTTATAGTGAGGGGTAGTCTGTGCAGTGACGGTGAATGTTGGTGACTGTGAATGTTAGTTATAGCGAGGGGTAGTCTGTGCAGTGACGGTGAATGTTGGTGACGGTGAATGTTGGTGACAGTGAATGTTAGTTATAGCGAGGGGTGGTCTGTGCAGTGACAGTGAATGTTGGTGACGGTGAATGTTGGTGACAGTGAATGTTAGTTATAGCGAGGGGTAGTCTGTGCAGTGACGGTGAATGTTGGTGACGGTGAATGTTGGTGACAGTGAATGTTAGTTATAGCGAGGGGTGGTCTGTGTCAGTGACGGTGAATGTTGGTGACGGTGAATGTTGGTGACAGTGAATGTTAGTTATAGCGAGGGGTGGTCTGTGTCAGTGACGGTGAATGTTGGTGACGGTGAATGTTGGTGACAGTGAATGTTGGTGACGGTGAATGTTAGTTATAGTGAGGGGTGGTCTGTGTCAGTGACGGTGAATGTTGGTGACAGTGAATGTTGGTGACGGTGAATGTTAGTTATAGTGAGGGGTGGTCTGTGTCAGTGACGGTGAATGTTGGTGACGGTGAATGTTGGTGACGATGAATGTTAGTTATAGTGAGGGGTGGTCTGTGTCAGTGACGGTGAATGTTGGTGACGATGAATGTTAGTTATAGCGAGGGGTGGTCTGTGCAGTGACAGTGAATGTTGGTGACGGTGAATGTTGGTGACGATGAATGTTAGTTATAGTGAGGGGTGGTCTGTGTCAGTGACGGTGAATGTTGGTGACGGTGAATGTTGGTGACGATGAATGTTAGTCATAGCGAGGGGTGGTCTGTGCAGTGACGGTGAATGTTGGTGACGGTGAATGTTGGTGACGATGAATGTTAGTTATAGTGAGGGGTGGTCTGTGTCAGTGACGGTGAATGTTGGTGACTGTGAATATTGGTGACGATGAATGTTAGTTATAGTGAGGGGCGGTCTGTGTCAGTGACGGTGAATGTTGGTGACTGTGAATATTGGTGACGATGAATGTTAGTTATAGTGAGGGGTGGTCTATGTTGGTGATAATGAATGTTGTGACGTTGAAGGGCGCGGAATGTTGATGGTGATTATGGTGAGGGCTTGTTATATTGCCTTTGATGTGTTCTTCGGACAGCCCGTGCGTCTCGTAGCTCAGCGCTCTTCAGTGCTATTCAATGTGCTATTGATCCAAGCAAATCCCGAGGGAATGGGTTTTATTCCCTGCTCTATGCAAAGTTTTTACATTTCAGGTACAGCAGCGCTTCTGGAGCTGCGCATAACCTTTGCTGATTGGGGTGTGGAACTGTTGGGGTGTTGGCCAGGGTTCCTACATCTGATCACTATCAGTGACCTTTATAGGAAACCAATGTTTTTGTGAACTTTAGTTAAAGAAAAAACGGGGCCTGGCTCTCCCCTATTAGTGCATAGTATTCCTGGTAGAGTATGGATGTCTTACTTATAAGTTTATTAGTTATTCCTCAATATAATAGAGTTCAAATTGATGTACGCAGAGTATAAAGCATAGAGTGAAAATTATTATTTGGTTTCCAAATGGAAATTGAATAATTATTTGTCAATAAAATATTTGCAGGGCTCTGAGGAAATGGTGTGGGAGTGGACTAGCTGGGTTTATCACAGTGAAAGCTGGCATGGGTACGATAGGGTGAATGGCCTTTAGTGCTGTAACCATTCTGCGATCTATGACAAATACTCACAACAACAGCAGTTACATTAAAACTTACAAGTTTGCCGAGATATTTATTACAGTTCTCAGATCAAAGGGTTCATGACTGATGAGGCCCACTGAACCCTAACACCCTCTCTATTATATCTCTGTTGCCCATCAGCTTGAAAATTCACATGTTTATACATTGTCCAGTAGATGTGTATCATTAAGCACCGATGTACCTGAGCTGTGTTGTAGTGAGTGGATCAGGCTCCTTGCTCAATAACTTTGCCTCACTGTCCAGATTGATTATTCTTTCTAAAAATATAAATACTTCTTTGATAACATTTGTAAAAGTCCATTCCAAAACTTTTCAAATTGAATATTACAGAAAGTGCAATAAAATTCATATTTCTCCATAGACTAGTGTAATGGCAATACTCTTGAAATTTACAATATACATTCCATGTCAAACATACACTCCAAGGTCAAAAAAGATTTGAAATTTAATATCGCAGAAAGTTCAATTAAATTAAACTTTTCTTCATGCAACATGTCCGACTCTGAGATGCCTCAATACAATTTCAATACTCTTCATACTCACAATGTAGGGTTCTAAAGTTTCCAATCTCTAGGTGTACTATGACTGAAAGGCCTCAGGTAGTGAGCTTTCCCCGCTGCATCTCAGCAGCGGTGCCAGTCCCAACCTTTACTGCATCCCTCAGCACATCGTCCTGCACCTTGGAACATACCACTCTGGAACATTCGGCTGAGGACAATTCTTCGAACTCGAAGAGCAGCAGGTTTTTTGGCAGATCAGAGAGCACCATTGGCTGAATAGATGGTCCTCTAACCACAGTTGATGTTTGCCTCGATGTGAGTCGCTGGGATCAGCCGTGGAGCAGAGAGTCCTGCGTCACGGAGCTGCTCAGAGTGAACCTTGACAAAAACCACTCCATCTCTTTCTAGACCTTCTTTGCAAAGGCACATTCCAGAATGAGGTGACCGATAATGTGGTAACCTGACCACAAAAAGGTAGTTGAAAAGCTTTGTGAATAAAGTTAACTTTCTTTAATACATAAAAATAACGAAGTATAAAATACCATTTGGACTCAGAAATGGGAGCAACTAACTAAACATCAGAATAACAGTAACAGAATAGATTAGAACTAATGGCAGTTAAATACAAATTTGCAAATATGAATATACAAGTAACAACAACTAATGACATCACAGCACTTATTGATGACATCAGCAATTAATTTAAATAAGAAGATGCATAATAATAACAATCTACAACACTTCCCCCCCCCCCCCCCCCCCCGTTAAATTTTAATCCCTTTTATAGACAGAAATAGAATTAAACTAATGCCTTAATTATATGCCAATCTTTCAGGAGCTTTGCGACTATGCTGCGATCTTCACAGTACCATTGGTGACTCCATCAACTCTGGTGATGCTTGACTAAGTTCAGCATAATTTGTGGGCACAGGAATAGGTTGAGCATCTGTGCATGTGTGCCCCTCTCCTGAAGGAGAGGCCATTGGAAGGCCTGGTATAACAGGGCCACTTCTTGTTGACCTTCTAGACCTTCTTTGCAAAGGCACATTCCAGAAGGAGGTGACCGATAATGTGGTAACCTGACCACAAAAAGATTTCTTTCTACAGTATTGTGTTATCCGGAACTTTTGCTGTCACCGAGTCATGGCGTCGACAAATATTATCTTGGTGCCTGTGAACAACTCTTGCATTGTTCTATTTCACTACTATTTCACTGGACCACTTTGGTTAAAAAAAGCTCCAGGTAGCCAACGCTGGTTACTGCCAAAATTCCTGGTATAAACACGATCATTCAGGTTAAAATGTCTCTCCTTAGCATAATATCTCTGCTTTTCTTGTCTCCTTCCCACTTTTGCTTTGACATCTGGATGTAACAGATCCAGGTAAGACTTCATTCTTCTGCCCATCAGTAATTCAGCTGGATATATATTATTACTATGCCTGATAGTAATGTTGTCATGCTTTGTGTAAACACGCTACTCACTGGCTTCTTCCAGGATGATCTTTTATTTGATGCTGATTAATAATTGTAGTCTTCCAGTTCGAGCAAATACTTTATTGAGCAATGTTGATAAATTAACTGTAAGTTTGTTTTCTCTCCAGAGCTTAAACTAGACATTACATGAATTAGATTAAATAAGAAATGCTAGAGATAAGCTACCTGCGCTGACCTGTCCTTGTGTGCTTGTGATCACACGTCCCTGTTCTTGTGAAGAGGCGGATCTTGGCTTGAGTCTGACTATTTATACCTGTCTCTAGTGCTGCCCTCCAGTGATTAGGTGGCTGCTACATCTATACAGTAACCCCTTGTGTATGTATAGATATGCAGATCACTACAGGTGAGAGTCCCATAGTTATTTGTGGTGTGATACGGTATTGAAATAAGATAGTCCCTCTTCAATCCTTCCTACGATATTTGAACAGCTTTCTCTACCAAACCATTTGAAGCTGGATGAAAAGGTGCAGTACGCACATGGCGTATTCCATTCCATTGCATTCTTGGAACAACTCACTCGTAAATGTACCATTATCAGAAAGGAGGGAATCCAGTAACCCGAGTTGCAAAGGCTTGGCGTAGCTTCTCTATGGTGCTGGGAGCTTTAATGTTGCTAATGATGTATACTTCTAACCACTAGAATGTGCATCCATGATGACTAAAACCATAAGAACCATGAAAGGACCTGCAAAATCTACATGAAGTCTTGGCCAAGGATGATCAGGACACTCCCAAGGATGTAATTGTGCTCATGATTGCATCAACTTGTTAGATTGACATGGACAACAGGATTGCACTTTGTTCTCCAAATCCTGGTCAATATTAGGTCACCAAACATACGACCTGGCTAGACTTTTTACCTCGAGGGCAACATGTGGAGGGGATGAGACTCTGAACATGTAGGAAGGAACTGATGGTGAGGGTCTTTCTCACCACCAGCCAAGCTATGTCTTGCTGTCTGATTGCTAGTTCTGGTGATGAGACATTTTGCCAAATGATTTTGGCAGTCTCCTTAGGCGACAGGATCCAGCAACTCCTTTTCCCACAGAGCCTTTGGGATGTTTCACGTGGACCACTACCTGATGGACTTGTGGTCAAAGATGTTTTTGTGCAGAAGGGATATGAGGGATAGGTGGTACAGCAAGTTCCAACTGCTTGGTGCATTCTGCAGCAACATGGCCAGACCCATCCTTTATGACACTGAGGGGAGGTATTGTATGTAGCAATACTTGGTATTTACATACTGAGGGACCACACACTTCATGCAGCTGGACACAAGGATAAGGGCAATGTTGCATATTTTTTCCCCACATTATCTGCATATTTGCATATTGCGTCCCTGTAAACATGGTCCATTTTCAAACTCCAGATAAAGCAGAAGATGGCTCAGATGACCACCACAGTGCAAGAGCAAGGACTAGGCCAGACCTGTGCATGTACAGCAACACTGCGAGTACCTTGAACCTGATCACCATGTTTTTGCCTGCAATGGAGAATGAGCATTGCACCCATGTGCCCAGTTTTTTGTTTCACAATAGCTAATCACTCCTTCCAATTTTTGGCACATGACCCAGCCTGTCCAAATCATATCCCTAGTACCGTCAGGTAGATTAATGTGATGGTGAAGGGGGACAAAGGATCAGTTGGCCCAGTTCTCAAAAAACACTGCCTCTCTCTTGCCACAGTTTACCTTGGCTCCAGAGGCCGGTTTGAACTGGTCGTAGATGCTCATTGGCCTGCACACCAACAGTGGATCCAAGCAGAACATGTCCATGTGAAGGGAGGCTGTAACCTGGAATTGACATCCCTCTTAGAATTTACAGAATTTACCGTGCCGAATGAGGACATTCGGCCGATCGAGTCTGCACCAGCCCTTGGAAATAGCACCCCACTTAAGCCCACACCTGTAACCCAGTAACCCCCCCTCACCTTATTGGACTCTGAGGGCAATTTATCATGGCTAATCCACCTACCTGCACATCTTTGGACTGTGGGAGGAAACAGAGCACCCAGAGGAAACCCACGCAGACACGGGGAGAATGTGCAGACTCCGCACAGACAGTGACCCAAGCGGGAATTGAACCTGGGACCCTGATGCTGTGAAGCCATAGTGCTAACCACTATGCTCTCTGCAACTCTCTGTCATTACAAATGTTTTTTTTCAAAAGCACACTCCTCATTCCAGCACATCCATCCATGCCAAGTATTTTATGGCGTGGCCAGGGTGAAATATGGGTCAGTTGCTTTGGTAACGAGTTCAATAGCTTGTTAACTATTTATTGTAAAATGGCGGGTGGGCGAAGCTGACTTGAGGGCCTTTATGAAAGCTGAGTTCTAGCAGCAGAGGGAACAACTGTGAAAAGATCTCACCAAGGCCATTGAAGAAGCGGTGACGGCTGACTTCCAGTGACGGTGGGCGGGAGGCAGCTGCGCGTTGGAGGGCTCCCGTTCGGGAACGGCATTGTCGGGGATTGACGCCCGGTCCTAGGGGCAGCGAAGGCGGTGAAGGTCAGGAGAAAGCACAGGGAAGGGATATGTCGGGGTCCAGTAAGAAAACGGCTGTGAAAACAGCTGAAAGTTCGTCGGGGAGTAGAAAGGTCACTGTGGGGTCACCAAGGAAAATGGAGGCTGGAGCACCAGGGGAGGCCGCATTGCTTACGGCTGAAGAAATAACTAAGGTGATGGCTGCGGAATTCAAAAGGCAGTTTACAAAATACATGGAGACAATGAGGAAGGAGATGAGGGAGGTTTTGAGTGTTCTGGTGGAAGAGGCAATTTTCCCGGTGACGACGGCGTTGGCGAGCGCAATGGCCGAGGTGCGGGAGCAAGGGGAAGCGCTGAAGAAGTGGAGGTAACATTATTGCAGCATGGTGATCAACTTACGTCGATGGGGAAGGAGATGCGGAAGGTTGGAGGTGAACAAGGATCTACGAGGAAAATTGGAAGACCTGGAAAACAGGTCCAGGTGCCAGAATTTGAGATTGTGGGGCTGCCCGAAGGAGTTGAAGGGCCGAGACCGACTGAGTATTTTGCTGCGATGCTGGCGAAACTATTGGGGCAGGGGGAGGATCCCTCCCGGTATGAACTGGATCGGACTCATCGGTCGTGGAGGCCTGTACCAAAGGCGAGTGAGCCCACAAGGGTAGTGATTCTGTGCTTCCATAGGTACAGTGTGAAGGAGAAGGTCCTGTGCTGGGCCAAGCAGAAGCGGGTGGTGCAGTGGGCTGGAGCTGGTATACGTGTATACCAGGACTTTACGGTGGAGCTGGTGAGGAGGCGGGCTGCTTTTAATCGGGTGAAGAGGGCACTGTACATTAGCACGGTGCAATGCCGCATTGTATATCCAGCGAAGCTGAGGGTGACTTACAAGCTCAAGGACTTTTATTTTGGAACGGCGGAGGCAGCGGAGGAGTTTACGAAGGCAGAAGGACTGTGGCAGAACTGAGAAATTGAGAAATGGCCATGTGCCGACGTAACCTCATGACTGTATTTTCTTTTTTTGTTTGTTTGTTTCACTGCGTGCGGGCGTGTGGGCTAAAGGAGCCGGTGTTGTATATATTTGGACAAGGGAAGTGATGGGACTTTCAATCGAAGTGAGTGCTCTTTGGGGTGTAGGTGGATATGTGGGGTGTGTGTGCTAAAAGGGGATTTTTGGGCTTTCCTAGGGCCGGGCAAGGGGGAAAGGGACCTGGGCGGGGTCCTCCACGCAGGCCGGTCTAAGCCGGCCAGTGAACGGGAGTGAGGTGGGGGGAGGGGCTGCGGCCATCAGAGTCTGGCTGAACAGGATCCGAGTGATCTAGACGGAGAGGAAAGTTGGGGGGAAGGAACCGAGGTTGGGGGAAGGAGGTTTACCAGAGGCAGTGGACGGGAGGAGTTGGAGAGGAGTGGGGGGGGGGGGGGGGGTTTAAAACTCTTGGGTATCATGTACGGCAACCTTTCAGAGGTTGGACGGCGTTGAGTGTGTGTGTGTGTGTGTGTGTCTTGGGGGGGGGGGGGGGGGGGGGGGGGGTGGACTCTATGGTGACCATGGGTGGTCCCGGACTCCTTTTTTCTTTTTCTCCTTTGTCTTTTGTTCCCACCTTGGGAGGGTTTGTTTTATTGGATGCATATCTTGACAGGCGGGCCGTTTGGGGTGGTGGGAGGATGGGATCGTTGTTATTGTTAAGGGGATTGATTTTGTATTTGTTACCGTTTACTGTCTGTGGGTGGGGTGTAAATTTTGAAGGAAAATGTGAAAATGGAGAATAAAAACATTTATTTAAAAAAATGGCGGGTGGGCTTCCCACCATATTAGGGGGTCTGGGTTGGGGATTGGGTGAGCTTATGGAGGGCTTGCCACCCCTCGTATTTCACAGAGCTGGCCGGGGTTGGAGATCGATTGGAATGGGAGCACTCTGTGTTGTAGGCTGCTCAATGAAGCAGTTAGGCCGTGATGACATTTTGGTCATACAGATTGGTCAGCATTGTCAGGGGCATGTCTCAAATTATTTGTCCCTTCTGCGATAGCTGAAGCCTGGTGCCCCTATCCCAAGCCCCCAGGAGCTGATGGGCAAAATCCTCATCAAGAATAAGAAGAATCAGATGACCAATCAAAACAGCCAAGTGGGGCAGAGGAGGAAGAGCATCGGACAGGATCAGACAGAATTCATTCAGACAGGTACCGCTCCCTCTTTCAATGTGTGTGACAGGGCAACAATATGCTTCACATCCTTCACCATAACACAGCTATGCCTACAAACCTCACTGTGACACTGATAAACCCCGCACCATTGTAACACTCTGAAATAATAAGCCACATTCCTCAATGTAACACTGATATACCCCACACCCCTCACTGTAACACTGCTATACCCCACACCCCTCACTGTAACACTGCTATACCCCACACCCCTCACTGTAACACTGCTATACCCCACACTCCTCACTGTAACACTGCTATACCCCACACTCCTCACTGTAACACTGCTATACCCCACACTCCTCACTGTAACACTGATAAACCCCACACCCCTCACTGTAACACTGCTATACCCCACACTCCTCACTGTAACACTGATAAACCCCACACCCCTCACTGTAACACTGCTATACCCCACACTCTCACTGTAACACTGATATACCCCACACCCCTCACTGTAACACTGATATACCCCACACCCCTCACTATAACACTGCTATACCCCACACTCCTCACTGTAACACTGATAGACCCCACACCCCTCACTGTAACACTGCTATACCCCACACTCCTCACTGTAACACTGCTATACCCCACACTCCTCACTGTAACACTGATATACCCCACACCCCTCACTATAACACTGCTATACCCCACACCCCTCACTGTAACACTGATAGATCCCACACCCCTCACTGTAACACTGCTATACCCCACACTCCTCACTGTAACACTGATAAACCCCACACCATTGTAACACTCTGAAATAATAAGCCACATTCCTCAATGTAACACTGATATACCCCACAACCCTCACTGTAACACTGCTATACCCCACACTCCTCACTGTAACACTGATATACCCCACACTCCTCACTGTAACACTGCTATACCCCACACCCCTCACTGTAACACTGATATACCCCACACCCCTCACTATAACACTGCTATACCCCACACTCCTCACTGTAACACTGATAGACCCCACACCCCTCACTGTAACACTGCTATACCCCACACTCCTCACTGTAACACTGATATACCCCACACCCCTCACTGTGACACTGATATACCCCACACCCCTCACTGTGACACTGATATACCCCACACCCCTCACTGTGACACTGCTATACCCCACACCCCTCACTGTAACACTGCTATACCCCACACCCTTCACTGTGACACTGCTATACCCCACACCCCTCACTGTAACACTGCTATACCCCACACACCTCACTGTAACACTGATATACCCCACACCCCTCACTGTGACACTGATATACCCTCACTCCTCACTGTAACACAGCTATGCCGACAAACCTCACTGTGACACTGATAGACCCCGCACCATTGTAACACTCTGAAATAATAAGCCACATTCCTTACTGTGACACTGATATACCCCATGCTCCTCACTATAACACTGCTATACCCCACACCCCTCACTGTAACACTGCTATACCCCACACTCCTCACTGTAACACTGCTATACCCCACACTCCTCACTGTGACACTGATATACCCCACACCCCTCACTGTAACACTGATATACCCCACACCCCTCACTGTAACACTGCTATACCCCACACTCCTCACTATAACACTGCTATACCCCACACCCCTCACTGTAACACTGCTATACCCCACACTCCTCACTGTAACACTGCTATACCCCTCACTCCTCACTGTAACACTGCTATACCCCACACTCCTCACTGTAAAACTGATATACCCCACACCCATAGAACATAGAACATAGAACGATACAGCGCAGTACAGGCCCTTCGGCCCTCGATGTTGCACCGACATGGAAA
Organism: Scyliorhinus canicula; assembly: GCF_902713615.1. NCBI lineage: Eukaryota > Metazoa > Chordata > Chondrichthyes > Carcharhiniformes > Scyliorhinidae > Scyliorhinus > Scyliorhinus canicula. The sequence continues at coordinate 90,509,531 of NC_052147.1, forward strand.
AAAATCTAAAGGCCATCTAACCTACACCATGCCCTTATCATCCATATGCTTATCCAATAAATTTTTAAATGCCCTCAATGTTGGCGAGTTCACTACTGTTGCAGGTAGGGCATTCCACGGCCTCACCACTCTTTGCGTAAAAAACCCACCTCTGACCTCTGTCCTATATCTATTACCCCTCAATTTAAGGCTATGTCCCCTCGTGCTAGCCACCTCCATCCGCGGGAGAAGGCTCTCGCTGTCCACCCTATCTAACCCTCTGATCATTTTGTATGCCTCTATTAAGTCACCTCTTAACCTTCTTCTCTCTAACGAAAACAACCTCAAGTCCATCAGCCTTTCCTCATAAGATTTTCCCTCCATACCAGGCAACATCCTGGTAAATCTCCTCTGCACCCGTTCCAAAGCTTCCACGTCCTTCCTATAATGAGGCGACCAGAACTGTACGCAATACTCCAAATGCGGCCGTACTAGAGTTTTGTACAACTGCAACATGACCTCATGGCTCCGGAACTCAATCCCTCTACCAATAAAGGCCAACACACCATAGGCCTTCTTCACAACCCTATCAACCTGGGTGGCAACTTTCAGGGATCTATGTACATGGACACCGAGATCCCTCTGCTCATCCACACTACCAAGAATTTTACCATTAGCCAAATATTCCGCATTCCTGTTATTCTTTCCAAAGTGAATCACCTCACACTTTTCCACATTAAACTCCATTTGCCACCTCTCAGCCCAGCTCTGCAGCTTATCTATGTCCCTCTGTAACCTGCAACATCCTTCCGCACTGTCTACAACTCCACCGACTTTAGTGTCGTCTGCAAATTTACTCACCCATCCTTCTGCGCCCTCCTCTAGGTCATTTATAAAAATGACAAACAGCAACGGCCCCAAAACAGATCCTTGTGGTACACCACTCGTAACTGAACTCCATTCTGAACATTTCCCATCAACTACCACTCTCTGTCTTCTTTCAACTAGCCAATTTCTGATCCACATCTCTAAATCACCCTCAATCCCCAGCCTCCGTATTTTCTGCAATAGCCGACCGTGGGGAACCTTATCAAACGCTTTACTGAAATCCATATACACCACATCAACTGCTCTACCCTCGTCTACCTGTTCAGTCACCTTCTCAAAGAACTCGATAAGGTTTGTGAGGCATGACCTACCCTTCACAAAACCATGCTGACTATCCCTAATCATATTATTCCTATCTAGATGATTATAAATCGTATCTTTTATAATCCTCTCCAAGACCTTACCCACCACAGACGTTAGGCTCACCGGCCTATAGTTACCGGGGTTATCTCTACTCCCCTTCTTGAACAAAGGGACCACATTTGCTATCCTCCAGTCCTCTGGCACTCTTCCTGTAGCCAATGATGACCTAAAAATCAAAGCCAAAGGCTCAGCAATCTCTTCCCTGGCTTCCCAGAGAATCCTAGGATAAATCCCATCCGGCCCCGGGGACTTATCTATTTTCACCTTGTCCAGAATTGCCAACACTTCTTCCCTACGCACCTCAATGCCATCTATTCTAATAGCCTGGGTCTCAGCATTCTCCTCCACAAAATTATCTTTTTCTTGAGTGAATACTGACGAAAAGTATTCATTTAGTATCTCGCTTATCTCCTCAGCCTCCACACACAACTTCCCACCACTGTCCTTGACTGGCCCTACTCTTACCCTAGTCATTCTTTTATTCCTGACATACCTATAGAAAGCTTTTGGGTTTTCCTTGATCCTACCTGCCAAATACTTCTCATGTCCCCTCCTTGCTCGTCTCAGCTCTCTCTTTAGTTCCTTCCTCGCTTCCTTGTAACTATCAAGCGCCCCTCACTGTAACACTGCTATACCCCACACTCCTCACTGTAACACTGCTATACCCCACACTCCTCACTGTAACACTGCTATACCCCACACCCCTCACTGTAACACTGCTATACCCCACACACCTCACTGTAACACTGCTATACCCCACACTCCTCACTGTAACACTGATATACCCCACACCCCTCACTGTAACACTGCTATACCCCTCACTCCTCACTGTAACACTGCTATACCCCACACTCCTCACTGTAACACTGATATACCCCACACCCCTCACTGTAACACTGCTATACCCCACACTCCACACTGTAACACTGCTATACCCCACACCCCTCACTGTAACACTGCTATACCCCACACTCCTCACTGTAACACTGATATACCCCACACCCCTCACTGTAACACTGCTATACCCCACACCCCTCACTGTAACACTGCTATACCCCACACTCCTCACTGTAACACTGCTATACCCTACACTCCTCACTGTAACACTGCTATACCCCACACTCCTCACTGTAACACTGATATACCCCACACCCCTCACTGTAACACTGCTATACCCCACACCCCTTACTGTAACACTGCTATACCCCACACCCCTCACTGTAACACTGCTATACCCCTCACTGTAGCACTGATATACCCCACACCCCTCACTGTAACACTGATATACCCCACACCCCTCACTGTAACACTGCTATACCCCACACTCCTCACTGTAACACTGCTATACCCCACACCCCTCACTGTAACACTGCTATACCCCACACCCCTCACTGTAACACTGCTATACCCCACACCCCTCACTGTAACACTGATATACCCCACACCCCTCACTGTAACACTGATATACCCCACACCCCTCACTGTAAGACTGATATACTCCACCACCACTTTGTAACACAGATAAACCCAACAACCCTCACTGTAACATTGATATACTCCACACCCTTCACAGTAACACTGATATACCCCACACTCCTCACTGTAACATTGATATACTCCACACCTTTCACAGTGACACTGCTATACCCCACCCTCCTCACTGTAACATTGATATACCCCACACCCTTCACTATAACACTAATATACCCCACACTCCTCACTGTAACATTGATATACTCCACACCTTTCACAGTGACACTGATATACCCCACATTCCTCACTGTAACACTGATATACCCCACACTCCTCACTGTAACACTGCTATACCCCTCACTCCTCACTGTAACACTGCTATACCCCACACCCCTCACTGTAACACTGCTATACCCCACACCCCTCACTGTAACACTGCTATACCCCACACTCCTCACTGTAACACTGCTATACCCCACACCCCTCACTGTAACACTGCTATACCCCACACCCCTCACTGTAACACTGCTATACCCCACACTCCTCACTGTAACACTGCTATACCCCACACTCCTCACTGTAACACTGATATACCCCACACCCCTCACTGTAACACTGATATACCCCACACCCCTCACTGTAACACTGATATACCCCACACTCCTCACTGTAACACTGCTATACCCCACACCCCTCACTGTAACACTGCTATACCCCACACCCCTCACTGTAACACTGCTATACCCCACACTCCTCACTGTAACACTGCTATACCCCACACTCCTCACTGTAACACTGCTATACCCCACACCCCTCACTGTAACACTGCTATACCCCACACTCCTCACTGTAACACTGCTATACCCCTCACTCCTCACTGTAACACTGCTATACCCCACACTCCTCACTGTAACACTGATATACCCCCACACCCCTCACTGTAACACTGATATACCCCACACCCCTCACTGTAACACTGATATACCCCACACTTCTCACTGTAACACTGCTATACCCCACACCCCTCATTGTAACACTGCTATACCCCACACCCCTCACTGTAACACTGCTATACCCCACACTCCTCACTGTAACACTGCTATACCCCACACTCCTCACTGTAACACTGCTATACCCCACACCCCTCACTGTAACACTGCTATACCCCACATTCCTCACTGTAACACTGCTATACCCCTCACTCCTCACTGTAACACTGCTATACCCCACACCCCTCACTGTAACACTGCTATACCCCAGACTCCTCACTGTAACACTGATATACCCCACACCCTTCACAGTGACACTGATATACCCCACACTCCTCACTGTAACACTGCTATACCCCACACCCCTCACTGTAACACTGCTATACCCCACACCCCTCACTGTAACACTGCTATACCCCACACCCCTCACTGTAACACTGATATACCCCACACCCTTCACAGTGACACTGATATACCCCACACTCCTCACTGCAACATTGATATACTCCACACCCTTCACAGTGACACTGATATACCCCACACCCTTCACTATAACACTGATATACCCCACACCTCTCACTATAACACTGATATACCCCTCACTGTAACACTGATATATCCCATGCTCCTCAATGAATCACTGATATACCCCACACCCTTCACTGTAACACTGATATACCCCACAACCCTCACTGTAACACTGATATACCCCACAACCCTCACTGTAACACTGATATACCCCACACCCTTCACTGTAACACTGATATACCCCACACCCTTCACTATAACACTAATATACCCCACACTCCTCACTGTAACATTGATATACTCCACACCTTTCACAGTGACACTGATATACCCCACATTCCTCACTGTAACACTGATATACCCCACACTCCTCACTGTAACACTGCTATACCCCTCACTCCTCACTGTAACACTGCTATACCCCACACCCCTCACTGTAACACTGCTATACCCCACACCCCTCACTGTAACACTGCTATACCCCACACTCCTCACTGTAACACTGCTATACCCCACACCCCTCACTGTAACACTGCTATACCCCACACCCCTCACTGTAACACTGCTATACCCCACACTCCTCACTGTAACACTGCTATACCCCACACTCCTCACTGTAACACTGATATACCCCACACCCCTCACTGTAACACTGATATACCCCACACCCCTCACTGTAACACTGATATACCCCACACTCCTCACTGTAACACTGCTATACCCCACACCCCTCACTGTAACACTGCTATACCCCACACCCCTCACTGTAACACTGCTATACCCCACACTCCTCACTGTAACACTGCTATACCCCACACTCCTCACTGTAACACTGCTATACCCCACACCCCTCACTGTAACACTGCTATACCCCACACTCCTCACTGTAACACTGCTATACCCCTCACTCCTCACTGTAACACTGCTATACCCCACACTCCTCACTGTAACACTGATATACCCCACACCCCTCACTGTAACACTGATATACCCCACACCCCTCACTGTAACACTGATATACCCCACACTCCTCACTGTAACACTGCTATACCCCACACCCCTCATTGTAACACTGCTATACCCCACACCCCTCACTGTAACACTGCTATACCCCACACTCCTCACTGTAACACTGCTATACCCCACACTCCTCACTGTAACACTGCTATACCCCACACCCCTCACTGTAACACTGCTATACCCCACATTCCTCACTGTAACACTGCTATACCCCTCACTCCTCACTGTAACACTGCTATACCCCACACCCCTCACTGTAACACTGCTATACCCCAGACTCCTCACTGTAACACTGATATACCCCACACCCTTCACAGTGACACTGATATACCCCACACTCCTCACTGTAACACTGCTATACCCCACACCCCTCACTGTAACACTGCTATACCCCACACCCCTCACTGTAACACTGCTATACCCCACACCCCTCACTGTAACACTGATATACCCCACACCCTTCACAGTGACACTGATATACCCCACACTCCTCACTGCAACATTGATATACTCCACACCCTTCACAGTGACACTGATATACCCCACACCCTTCACTATAACACTGATATACCCCACACCTCTCACTATAACACTGATATACCCCTCACTGTAACACTGATATATCCCATGCTCCTCAATGAATCACTGATATACCCCACACCCTTCACTGTAACACTGATATACCCCACAACCCTCACTGTAACACTGATATACCCCACACCCTTCACTGTAACACTGCTATACCCCACACCCTTCACTGTAACACTAATATGCCCCACACTCCTCACTGTGACACTGATATACCCCACAACTCTCACTGTAACACTGATATACCCCACAACCCTCACTGTAACATTGATATACTCCACACCCTTCACAGTGACACTGATATACCCCACACCCCTCACTATAACACTGACATGCTCCACACCCTGCACTGTAACACTGATATACTGCACACCCTGCACTGTAACATGCTCTGATATACTCCAAACTCCTCACTGTAACAATTGGGAGTGATAACTGTTGTCTTTGAGAGCAGTCTAGTGATTTCTGGTCCAGACCTGGTAATGATTGTGTGTGTTTACTTTGGGATTGTTCCAGGTGAAAATGTGGAGGAGCAATGTGAGGTTGAGGAAGAGTCTGAAAATGTTGACCAGGAGGAGGAAGAGGAGCAGGAATTGAAGAAAAATGAATCTGATGAGGTGTGGTGTCTTACCTTTTTCCTTTGAGCCTAGGGGTTCAGTCAAACTATGATGCTGGTGGTGGACTTCTGCTGAAACTGCTTAAGACCATGAGATTTGTGATGGTTCAGGAAACACACTCAAGGCTTTCAGTAGTAACAAGGGCTTTATTAATGAAGGCAGAGGTTGGCAACAATACAAACACAGAACACAATAGGATGGGTCTTCTCTCTTCAACTCCAGAATCCATATAACCCGGGTCCCTACTCTCAGGGCCTTGTGCAAACAGGAGTTGTGCAACCATATATCCCCCTCCTTATTACATCTTCCACCATAACGATGTACAGGTTCTATAAACATGGCAAAATCATCAGGGGGAAAAGAGCTCATCAAATTGGTCTGGGGACTCTATAGACCACACACAGGCTCAACATCCTTCGAAGTAGTCAAGTTGTCAGTCACCGGTGACAGTCCAGGAGGCAGAGGTGGCACGGTGGCACAGTGATTAGCACTGCTGCCTGACGATGCTGAGGACCTGGATTCGATCTCAGCCCCGGATCAGTGTCCATGTTGAGTTTGCACATTCTCCCCGTTTTTGCGTGGGTCTCACTCCCACAACCCAAAGATGTGCAGGGTAGGTGGATTGGCCACGCTAAATTGCCCTTTGATTGGAAAAAACAAAATTGGGTATTTTTAATTTAAAAAAAGACAGTCCAGGTGGCACCGCCTGAATGATAAGAGAACTGGTCTCACCAGCTACCTGAGGTATAGCTGGCTGGCTGGCTTCGGAGTTCTCTGCTCCCGCAGCTCAGGAACGTTCATGGGAGTGTCGACAATACCAATGAGACCCGTTTGCTCTGAATTGGGGGTCGTTATACCCTTGTTCCTCAAATTGTCAATGTGCTTTTTTAAAAAGTATTTTTATTAAGGTTTTGCAGAATTATTCATAGTTAAACAGTAATAACAATAATAACAAAACAAACTAGAGTGAACATTAACATAGCACAAAAAGAGAATATACAATAACAATTAAATAGACATTACCCCACGCGACCCAGTCTTCCCACACCATCCCAATGAAGCACTCACCCCGCCCCCTACGGATTGCTGCTGCTGCTGACATTTTAATTTTCCCTGAGAAAGTTGACAAACAGCTGCCAGCTCCGAGAGAACACGAGCGTAGACCCTCTTAAGGCAAACTTTATTTTCTCGAGGCTGAGAAACCCAGCCATGTGGGTAACCCAAGTCTCTACACTCGGGGGCTTTGAATCCCTCCACATTAATAAAATCCGTCTCCGGGCTACTAGGGAGGCAAAGGCCAAGACGTCGGCCTCTTTCGCCCCCTGAACTCCCGGGTCTTCTGACACTCCAAAGATCGCTATCTCTGGACTTGGCACCACCCGAGTGTTAAGCATCTTGGACATTGCCCTCGCAAAACATGTGGACATGTTTTGCAGGGCTGCCCTTGCACCTCGTACAACCGTCTTCTACCCCAAAAAACTTGTTCATTCTCGCTGCCGTCATGTGTGCCCGGTGGACCACCTTAAATTGAATTAGACTGAGCCTGGCACATGATGAAGAGGAATTAACCCTGCCCAGGACCTCTGCCCACAGACCTGCTTCCAACTCCTCACCTAACTCCTCCTCCCACTTGCCCTTGAGCTCCTCCACCGGGGTTTCCTCCTCCCCCATTAGTTCCTGGTAGATATCCGACACCTTCCCCTCCCCCACCCAGGTGCCGGAGACCACCCTGTCCTGTATCCTCAGTGGCGGCAGCGTCGGAAAGGCCACTACCTGTTTTTTCAGGAAGGCTCGTACATGTAGATATTTAAAGATGTTTCCTGGTGGCAGATTAAATCTGTCCTCTAGCACCTTCAAACTTGGAAAGCTTCCGTCGATGAACAGATCTCCCATCCTTCTGATGCCTGCCCTCTGCCAGCTCTGGAACCCACCATCCATCTTACCCAGGACAAACCTGTGACTGTTGCATATCGGGGTCCAAACTGACACTCCCTCCACCTTCTTGTACCTCCTCCGCTGTCCCCAGATCCGCAGTGTCGCCACCACCACCGGACCTGTGGAGTAACGGGTCGGTGAGAACGGGAAAGGAGCCGTTATCAAAGCTCCCAGACTAGTACCTTTACATGAAACCGCCTCCAGCTGCTCCCATGCCCCTCCCCTTGCCCCGATCGCCCACTTCCTAAAAGGCCTTAGGGATGAAGATGGGGAGGCACTGAAAGACAAACAAAAATCTGGGGAGGACAGTCATTTTCACGGTCTGCACCCTCCCTGCCAGTGACAGTGGGAGCATGTCCCACCTTTTAAAGTCCCCATTTGCTCCACCAACCGGGTCAGGTTGAGCCTGTGCAGGGCATCCCATTTCCTGGCCACCTGTATACCCAGTTAACAAAAACTTTTCTCTACCATCCTCAGCAGCAGCTCTTTCAGTCTCTCCTCCTGCCCCTTGGCCTGGATCACAAACAACTCGCTCTTTCCCATGTTCAGTTTGTACCCTGAAAAACTATCAAAATCCCTCAGGATCCGCAGAACCTTCCTCATCCCCTCCACAGGGTGCGAAATCTACAGGCGCAAATCATCCGCGTATAGCGAGACCCGATGTCCCACCCTCCCCCCGAACCAATCCCCGCCACTTCCTCAATGCTCTCAGCGCCATAGCTAACGGTTCTATAGCTGGGGCAAATTGTAACGGGGAGAGGGGGCACCCCTGCCTCGTTCCCCGGTGAAGCTCTAAGTACCCAAACCTCAGCCGGTTTGTACATACACTTGCTACAGGCGCCTTATACATCAATTTCACCCAGCCAATAAAGCCCTCACCAAACCCGAACCTCCCCAGCGTTTCCGAGAGGTACTCCCACTCCACCCGGTCAAAGGCTTTCTCTCCATCCATCACTGTTACCATCTCCGCCTCCCCTCCCTCTGAGGGCATCATAATAATATTCAAAAGTCTCCGGCCATTGGTATTGAGTTGTCTGCCTTTAACAAACCCAGTCTGGTCTTCCTCTATCACCCCTGGGACGCAATCCTCAATTCTTGTGGCCAGAATCTTAGCTAGCAATTTGGCAAATCGGCCTATATGACCCGCAATGTTCCGGGTCCTTCCCTCGTTTAAGAATGAGTGAGATCAAAGCCTGTGACATTGTTGGGGGGAGGGTTCCTTTCTCTCTAGCCTCATTGAAGGTCCTCATCAGGAGTGGGCTCAATATTTCTGAAAATTTCTTATAAAATTCTACCTGGTAACCGTCCCCCCTCCGTATCTCAACTTTGCCGAAAACATTGCACCCACCAGCCATCACCACAGCCCTTACATGCACCCAACATTGTATACAATCTTATATTAGAAACGGGACCGTGTTACCCAGCCCCACCGCCGCATTCCACCAAAGCTTAACTATCCTTTAATTCGAGTTCCGCTTTTCTTGTTTGACGAATGACCACGCCTCGTCCGGCGTCTCAAAATAGTGGTGCCGTTCCTTGTACATGACCCATAGCCTCGCTGGGTGTAGCATCCCAAATTTCACCTCGTTGCTGAAGAGGGTCGCCTTCACCCGGTTGAATCCAGCACGCCTCTTGGCCAGCTCCGCACCCAGATCCTGGTAGATGCGTATCATGCTGTTCTCCTGCCTGCTACTCCGTTCTTTTTTTGCCCACCGCAAGACAAGTTCCTTGTCCGAGAAGCGATAAAATCTCACCACCATGGCCCTCGGCGGTTCATTCGCCTTGGGCTTCCTTGCGAGGGCTCTGTGCCCCGTCCAGCTCCAGGGGTCGAGGGAAAGCCCCCGTCCCTATTAGCGTCTCCAGCATCTTGGACACAAATGCTCCCGCATCCGACCCCTCCACACCTTCGGGGAGGCCCACAATTCTCAGGTTCTGTCTCCTGGACCTGTTTTCTAGGTCCTCCAGTCTCCCCTGCCACTTGTTGTGGAGGTCATCCTGCACCTCCACCTTAAGGGACAATACAACCAACTCGTCCTCATGGTCGGATAGCTTTTTCTCCATCTCCATAATGGCTTTCCCTTCTGTTGCCTGAGTTGCGATCATTTGGTCTATTGATGCGTTCATCGGGGCCAGCATGTCCTTTTTAAGATCAGCAAAGCAGCCCCTAAGGAACTCCTCTTGCTCCTGTACCCATTGCGCCCACGCTCTCTGGTCTATACCAGCCGCCATGACGTACCTCGGCGCCCGCTCCGCACGCTTCTGGCTGTTGGGGCTTAAACGCTTCACCCGGCCACTCCTGGTCCAACTATCCATACAACAGATTTGCAGTGTTCGCTTTATCAATCGGCCCCAAAAAGTTTGTGAAAACTCCTGAAAAAGATCCAAGAGTCCGTTCCAGACATGAGCTGCCGAATACGCGATCTACTCCTCAATGGCCGCCACCGGAAGTCTCGTCGCCGCTTCTTCAATGGTCTTGGAGAGATATTTTCACACTTGTTCCCTCTGCTGCTAGAATTAAGCTTGAATAAAGGCCCTCAAGTCAGCTTGAAGCCTTTAAGCTCGCCCTTCCCCTGCCTGCATGCTGGACGAGGCTTTTGCCTTTGCTGCAGCTCCAGCCAAATCTTTCACTGTTTCTGCCAGGTCTGGTAACCAAGAGACATACCATTCCTGGGGGAAAGTACTCCTCCAACATTCACCTACATCTTTTCATCAAAACTCCACCCCGTATTGATTAAAAAAGAGCTCTTTTCTGGAACCTTGGGCAGGAGCTGCCTTGTGTGTGACCACTTACTCCATGGTCCACACCGGAAGTCCCTGTCAATGTGCTTTTTGACAGTCCTTCCATTTACATTCGCCACGTATGACACAGGCCCCGACTGGGGCACAATCCATCCGGCTAAACATAGCGGTCCTGAGGCAACGTTACGAACCAAGACCGTGTTCCCCAATGGAGCGAACTGTCGCTCCTCTGCGAGTGCCATGCATTCACTCTACCCGCCAAGTTAGGAAACACCAAATTCAAGCAAGTCCTGAGGCGCTGATCCATCTGCAACTCAGCAGGCGTAACCCCTGTGCTGGTTTGAGGTGTTGAATTGTGTGACAACAAAACATTGGCGAGCCATTGATGTCGTAGTTGGTCTCCTCATGGCATTCTTACAAGTCTGAACATCCCTCTTGGACAGTCCATTGAATGCAGGGTTGGACGGTGCCAACCTGGAATGGCGGGAGCTGTTAGCTCGAACAAAAGTCTGGAAATTGTTTCCTGTGAAAGGGGTATCGTTGTCTGATACAATGGGCTCTGGCAGTCCATGAATAGCAAACATTTGGCACAAGGTGTCCACCATGGCTGCTGAGGTCATGGTCCCCATCTCTTGAATAGACAGCTTCTTGGAGCGGGCGTCCACGCAAACAAAAACATCCTGCCAAGAAAGGGCCCTTGTAGTCAACGTCGACCCGGGTCCATGGGTGACCACTCCCAGGGGTGGAGTGTGGCTGATAGAGGTCGGGACTGTTGCATCTGACAAGGGTGATATTGCTGTACCATCCCTTCGATGGCTTTGTCAATGCCTAGCCACCATATATAGCTGCGTGCCGGCATCTTCATTTTTTTTTGCCCTGGGTGGGCACTATGCAGCTCCTGTAAGAGAGATCCCCGGACTGGTGGAAGAACAACAACTTGTGAGTCCCACAAGATTACACCATCCTCACAGGTCAGTTCATCTTGGGAGTTAAATAAGGCCACAGGTGCTTGGATTTATCATTGAGCCACCCAGTCTGAATCATCCTCTTTACTTTCAATAACATGGAGGCCCTTTGGGTCCAGTTACGAATGTGGCCAGACGACATGGCAAGGTGCCTAAGACATTCAAAGTCAATACGATCTCTCGGGGCACTGGTGGAGGTGGCACACTTTTCGGCAGGGGTAGTCAGCTTAACAAATCTGCATTGGCAATCTGCGTGCCAGGTCTATGCAGAAAAACATAACTGTGGGCCTCCAGCAGTAAGGTCCAATGTTGCACCCGAGCCGAGGCTATTGGTTTGTTCTCTCTCAAAGGGCCCAGTAGAGCTTATGGTCAATGACTATATCAAATCGCATATATTGGTGGAATTTCTTCACACCATATATAACTGCTGAACCCTCTTCTTGATTTGAGTGTCGTTCCCCTCCGCTTCTGACAGGTGCCTCGAAGCAAAGGTGATGGGTCACTCAGAACCATCCCCCATCTTGTGGGATAATACTGTCCCTATACCGTAAGGGGATGCATCACATTTGAACACAATTGGTTTCAATGGGTTGAAGGGAACTAAAAGGTTTGAGGATTGCAAAGCTTGTTTCACCAAGTGAAATGCTTCTTCTTGAGACTCCCTCCATTGCCACTGTTGATGTCTCTTTAGTAGCTGGTGTAATGGCCCCAATGTTGTGGCTTAATTCAAAATGGATCCTCCATAATAATTTACCGTGCCAAGGAAGGGTTTGAGCTCACTAACATTCTTGGGGGCTGGGACTTGACGAATCGCCTTGATCTTCTCATCGAGGGGATGTAACCCTGTTGCATTTTCACGGAAACCCAAATACGTTACTTCTGAGGGGTAACATGTACCTTTTTCGCATTTGAGACAGACCCCCACGTTTTGGATCTTTCTCAACATCTCCTCCAGGCTAGTGCTGTTCAGGGGTGGTGCTGGTGACTAACATGTTGTCAAGGTAAACCATCACCTTGAAGGAGGTTTTCTATCGTTCTCTAGAAAATAGCGCAGGCTGACGGAATAACAAATGGCCCTTGTGGGTATTTATTGTGGTAAACATCTGGGACTCCTGGTCAATTCTAATCGAGGGCATGCATGGCTGAGATCTAAGTAGGTGAGGTCTCCCGCCAGCTTGGAGCAGAGACCCTCGATCTGGATGCTCGGGTATCTATCCAGCTGGGAAGCCTGATTTATGGTTAATTTGTAGTCCCCACGGAATCTTATGGCACAATACGACTTGAGGACGGGTACTATGGAGGCTGCCCACTTGGAGAACTGATCCGGTCTGATTATGCCCAGTCCTTCAGATCTCTTAAGCTCTGCTTCAACCTTCTTATGAAGGGCGTAGGGAACTGGTCTGGCTTTAAAGCACTTGGGTGTTAAATTCGGATTGATGTAGATGGACACTTTTAATCCAGCTTAGTTTTCTGTGAGAAACCTTCGCAGGACGTCTTAAACAACACCGTTGGAAAGTTAAAACTTTCCAGCTAATTAAGCTTGATTTGCTGTAACCAGTCCTTCCCCGTGAGGCTTGGTCTGTGCCCTTCCATAACAACCAGGGGCCTCTTGCTCTTTAGAAGCCACTGGGGTGTTGGTGGTCCCGAGGGTTTTCAAGGATTCTCCAGTGTAAGTGGAAAGCTTGGCTGTGGTGCTGCTCAAATTTAAAGTTTGAGCTTCCTCATGAACACACTTGAAGGGCTGTCCCCCACAACGGTCACCGAGACACCTGTGTCAACTTCCATTTTCAAAGGTTTCCCGTTTACCTTTAGGACAATTACAATTGGGGCCACCTTGCTCAACTAAAGCTCATTCAAATGGTACACAGTGTGCTCCCCTTCAGAATCCCCCTCCACTATGTTCAATGGTGTGTGAACTGCTGCTGCTGTTGTCTTTTTGGTGGCCAATTAGGATTGCGCTTGGCCAGGAATATGACCCCAATGATTAGACTGGAAATAGGCAAAGTCTCGACAATGGCAGGTCTCAATGACAGTGATCCCTGCTGTCTTAGCTTGACACCCTGTTCTTACCAGGGTCTTTTGACTCTGCTCCAATCCCAAGGACCGTGTCTCGTTCTCTGCTGTGCCTGTCCATCCTGCAGCACACCTCGTGACCATATCGCTCCATACTTGATGGACTTCTCCTTCGACCATACTTTGGAGCTCAGTGGTGCTTTTTTGGGGGGATTCCTGAGAAATCTCAGTCGCTTTTTCCAATATTATGGTAGATTTAGCCAGGAGTTTGCTTTGGATGTTGAGCTTGTGGATTCCACAACCCAACTGGTCACACAGCATATCACTAAACACGGTCCCAAACTCACCCACAGTGCTCAGTAAGCTGACAAAGCCTGGATACGAAGGCTGTGGGGTGGCACGGTGGCATAGTGGTTAGCACGGATAACTCACAGTGCCAGGGATCCGGGTTCAATTCTGGCCTTGGGTGACTGTGTGGAGTTTGCACATTCTCCCTGTGTCTGCGTAGGTTTCCTCCGGGTGCTCCAGTTTCTTTCCAAAGTCCAAAGATGGGCAGGTTAGGTGGATTAGCTATGCTAAAATTGCCCCCTAGTGTCCAGGGTTATGGGGATAGGGTGGGGGAGTGGGCCTAGTAGGGTGCGATTGGCCCTGAGCCAGTCACATGGTCCACCAGGCCTGTCCCCTTAAAGGGGCCACGCTACCACAAGATTGGATTCTCCCACAATGCTGTGAGTTTTGGAATTCCAGGCCAACATTTATTGGCCTTGAGGGGCATTCTAAGAGTCAACCACATTGCTGTGGATCTGGAGTCACATACAGGCCCGACCAGGTAAGAATGGGAATTAGCGAACCAGATGTATTTTTTTTAACAATAGTCGACAACATTTCATGGTCATTAGACTTTTAGTTCCAGAGTTTTAAAAAATTCAATTTAAATTTCACCACCTGTTGTGGTGGAATTTGAACCACGATCCCCAGAGCATTTCCTTGGATCTCTGGCTATGAGTTAGTGATAATACCACTCAGCCACCATCTCCCCCTTTTGATATCCAATGACACAGAAAGCTTTCATATTGTTGTAACATCCCAAATGCTTCACTAGATCTCTCCTGAAAGAGCTGTTGTTATCCTGACATGGCAAAGCCTGCATGTGATTGCAGTCCCACACACATTGTTGAGCTAGATGCCCTCTGAAAGAGCCAAACCAGTCTGCAGTTGTAAACAATCATGACAGCATTTTTTCTAATTATTTATTGATAGTAATTCATTGAATGCGTATGTTATTAATGTTGCTCTTGAATGCTGATAGGGGTTAAACCTTTGGGAGCCCATCTACTGATTGCTGCTGCAAAGATGTTTGAATCACATCTGCTCATTGGTGGCCATTTAAAAATAATTGAATTTGGGAGAATAGTTCTGCTCATTGAAGTGAATGCGTTGAAATTTAGAGAACTGGGGTGCAAGTGGCTGCATCAAACTCTTCCAGAGCTGGTACAGCATGGGTTAGATACAGAGTAAAGCACCCTCTAGACTGTCCCATTAAACCTACCCAAGGCAGGTGCAGCATGGGTTAGACACAAAGTAAAGCACCCATTGTACTGTCCCACCAAACATTCGCAAGGCAAGTACAGCACAGGTAAAGTGCAGTACAGAGTAAAACCTCTTCTGTATTGCCCCATTAAACAGTCCTGCCAATTAAGAAACAAAAAGGGTTTCACGCATGGAGGCACGGAGCCTGCCCGTGCCGCCAGGTCCCGCCGGCAAGTGACCTAATCTAATCTACGCCGGCGGGACTGGCAAAGATACCAAATGAGTACTTACATCTATCTTTAACAAGGAAAAAGATGCTGCCAAAGTCATAGTGAAAATAGGATAGTTGAGATACTGGATGGGCTAAAGATTGATAAAGAGGTGGGGCAGGATTCTCACGTACCCGGCGGGGCGGGGGGGGGGGTGGTCTCGGTGGGATAGAGTGGCGTGAACCACTCCGGCGTCGGCCCGCCCCAAAGGTGCGGAATCCTCCGCACCTTCAGAGGCTAGGCCGGCGCTGGAGTGGTTTGCGCCCCGCTGGCCGGCGTGGAAGGCCTTTGGCACCACCCCAGCCATAGCGGAAGGGCCTCCGCTGGCCGGCGCTGGTCCACTCCACGCATGCACGGGAGCGTCAGTGGCTGCTGACGTCATCCCCGTGTATGCGCGGGGGGGGGGGGGGGGGGGGGGGTTCACCTATGCGTCGGCTATCGCGGAGGCTGACCCGGCCGATGCGTAGGAAAAGAGTGCCCTCACGGCACAGGCCCGCCCACGGACGGTGGGCCCCGATTGCGGGCCAGGCCACCGTGGGGGCACCCCCAGGGCTAGATCGCCCCGCGCAACCCCCCAGGAGCCTGCCCATGCCGCCAGGTCCCGCCAGCAAGTGACCTAATCTAATCTACGCCGGCGGGACTGGCAAAGAACCAGCGGGACTTTGGCCCATCGCGGGCCAGAGAATCGCCGGGGGGGGGGGCGCTGCGAGCGGACGGCGGGGGCGGGATTCACGCCGCCCCCCCCAGCGATTCTCCGGCCCTTTGGGGGGTCGGAGAATCCCGCCCATCGGATTTGAAAGATAGTAGTTAAATCACCAGTAATCCATGGATACTGCGGGAAGTAAAGAGGGAAATTGCAGAGGCACTGGCCATAATCTTCAATCCTCCCTAAGTGGTGAGGTGGTATTAGAGAACCGTAAAATTGAAAATGTTACATCCTTATTCAAGAAAAGGATATAAAGATAAGCCATAACTATAGGCTTGTCAGTTTAATCTCAGTATCGGAACATTTTTACAAATGAAAATCTGGAACAAGATTTATAGTCATTTGGACTGTAGTGATCCTTACATGGGTATGTACAGAAGGGGCTGATGGGTAATAGAAAGACCACCAGGGGCAGCAATGGCGTGTATAAAAGTGAGATGCAGACAGCCCTCCCCCTCTCTTTAGCTGAAGTGACTGTGAGGAGAACAGGAACAGAAATTTAGCTCAGGGCTGCTAGTGTGGTCAGGCCTAGTTGCAGAGCATAGAAAAGTTGTAACCTTTTTACTAGTGCAGTTCTTTAAGTAAGAGCTCACACAGTTATTTAAGTTGTGTTGCTCAATAAACCTTCTATCAAACTTCTGGATGACTTCTAGCCGCCTTCCAGAGCGTCTACTGTAACTGAGTTGAGTAGCACAGATTACCATCTCTACAGGTAACAAAACGTGGACAACTATAGATTAATTAAGTAGAGTCCGTACAGATTTGTTGAAAACAAATTACGATGAACTAACTTAAACGAGTATTTTGATGAAATAACAAAGAGATTTGGTGAGGGTAATACAAGGGATATGGTGTATATGGACTTTCCCTGTGGGAGGCACTGTCCCAAGTCACTTACTCACTCCAGGGAATGTGGCTAGGATATGCCCAGAGTTGTGCTTTGTTATTCCCTTTTGGGTTGTGAGCATCACTGGCAAAGCTAACATTTATTTTCCAATCCTAATTGCCCGTGACTGAGGGACTTGCTAGGCCGTTTCAAAGGGCAGCTCATTGCAGTGTTAATGTAAACCTACTTGTGACACTAATAAAGATTATTATTTTTAATTAATCACATATAGGCCAGCCTGGAAAATGATGGCAAATTTCCTGCCCCTGCTGCATCAGCCAGATGGGTTTTCATGATAAGGCAGTAGGTCCTTGATTATCATTCATGACTAATGTAGTGCTCCAGAAGCTGCTGTGGGGAACTTTGAAGGTCATCCTCCTGAAGGGCATTTGCTTAGGCCTCTGGATTACTAATCTAATAACACTGCCAGGACTATGCTACTGCACTTTTATAGTCATGGACCTACTGTCTTGACTATAGAGTGATTGGATCGGCATCGTTTGTAGCTAAAGTATAGGAATATAGGAATTAGGAGCAGAAATTGACAAGTCAGCCCATCGCGCCTGCTTCTCCATTCAATCAGATCATGGCTGATCTCTTCCTGGTCTCAAATCCACCTCCCTACCCTTTCCCCATTACCCTTTAATCCATTTTTAAACAGAAATATATCCATCTCCTTCTTGAAATCATTTAATGACTCCGATTTCACCGCACTACGGGGCAGCGAGTTCCACAAATTCACCACCCTCTGCGAGAAGTAGTTTCTCCTCATTTCAGTTCTAAATCTACCGTCTCTCAACATATATCTATGAGCTCTCATTCTAGATTGCCTTACAAAGGGGAACATTTGGTCTACGTTTACTTTATCAATCCCTTTTAGTATTGTATATACCTCGATCATAACCCCTCTCATCCTTCTAAACTCCAGCAAGTATAAGCCCAAACTGAATTCTTTCATCTCCGGAATCAATCTGGTGAATCTCCTCTGAACTGCCTCCAATGCCACCACATCCTGCCTCAAATAAGGAGGCCAAAACTGGGCAAGGTACTCCAGATGTGGTCTCACCAACACCCTATACAATTACAATACTTCTCTACTTTTATACTCCAGTCCTTTTGCAATAAATGCTGACATTCCATTTGCCTTTTTAAATACATGTTCTACCTGCATCTCGACATTCTCCGATTCATGAACAAAGACTCCCAGATCCCTCTGCCCAGACACATCTTGAATCTGCTTTCCATTTATATAATAATTTGCCTTTCTATTTTTTCAGCCAAAATGGATAACCTCACACTTATCTACATTAAACTCCACCTGTCAAATGTTTGCCCAATCTCCTAGCCCAGTGTTCTTCAAACTTTTTTTCCGGGGACCCATTTTTACCAATCAGCCAACCTTCAGGACCCAACCCAGCCAACTTTCGTGACCCACGCCAGCCAACCTGTGCGACCCACGCCGACTGACCTGTGCGACCCACCATTTTCTCTTACCTTGTTTGCTGCTGACAAAAATGGAGGAAATGGCTTTGGGTCCCTTTGGCCCGCGTACACACTCCTCCAATGGAACCTGTTGGATGAAGGTGAAGCCTTCCGGTGTCGGAAAGTATGGAGTCTCCATCTGTCCAAAGTTCTGAATTTTCCTCCTGTTAAATTTTATCAAATAGAATACTCCCCGAACTTGTAAAAAAAAATGAATAAAATAAATGAAAAAAATAAAAATTAAATGAATAAAATAAATGAATAAAAACCACTACAGAACTTGTAAAAAAAGCTGCAACTGTTTAAAAAAAATAGCGGCCGCACTGCGCATGCCTGCCCGATTATCGGCGCGCATGCGCAATGCGGGCAAATTTTTTTTAACATGTTCGCGGGCGCTTGCAGCTGTGCGTTATGAAAAGCTGTGCTGCTGCGCGGCGATTTGCGTGACTGGGAGCGCCGCGGACAACGGCTCCGCGACCCTCCTGACACCCACCCGCGGGTCGAGCCGCTGACTTTGAAGAACACTGTCCTAGCCTATCTATGTCACTCTATAAAATATTTACTTTCTCTTCACTGCCTGCTTTCCCACCTCTGTTAATATAATTCGTAAATGTTGCTATGTTACACTCTGTCCCCACTTGTATATAATTTATATAGATTGTAAACAGTTGCGATCCAAGGACTGACCCCTGCGGCACCCCGCTAATTACAGATGGCCAGCCAGAGAAGGACCCATTTATCCCGACCCTATGCTTTCTGTCAGTCAGCCAATCCTCAATTCCCTAATCCCCTGTGATCTCACGTTCTGAATCAGTCTTTTATGTGGCACCTTGTCAAACACCTTCTGGAAGTCTAGATATATCACATCCACAGGTTCCCCATTATCCACCTTGCTGGTTACATCCTCAAAGAACTCAAGCAAATTTGTCAAGCATGACTTACCCTTTATAAAACCATGCTGACAATGGTGGATTCAACTTTGTATTTCCAAATGTTCAATTATCTCCTCCTTAATGGTTGATTCAAACAACCTCCCCATCACAGAGATCAAGCTAACAGGTCTATAGTTTCCTTCTTTTTGCCTTTCTCCCTTTTTGAACAGGGGCATCACATTAACGTGTTTTCAATCCAAGGAATTTTGAAATGTCATAATCAACGGATCCACTATCTCTGCTGTCACCTCCGTTAATACCCTAGGGTAAAGGCCATTAGGTCCCGGAAATTTATCTGCCTTTAATCCCATTAGTTTATTCAATACTGTTTCCCGAGTGATGGTTATTGCACCAAGTTCCTCTGCATTAACTGTAGGTTTTGGAATTTTAAAATTATCTTCTACCATGGAGACAGAGGCAAAATATTGGTTCAGTGCCTCTGCAATCTCTGTGTTCCCCATTATTACCTCACCAGTACCATCCTCTAAAGGGCCAACATTTACTTTAGCTATTCTCTTCCTCTTCATATACTTACAGAAACTTTTGGTATCAGTGTTTATGTTTTCTGCTAGTTTCCTTTCGTAGTTCATCTTAGCTCTTTGATTTTATTTGAGTATAACTCATGCGTTCTTCCTAACAGGGCACTGCTGGCCAGGAAGTGAGAGCGTATGAAGAGATGTCCAGTCTAGTCAACTACATTCAGCCTGTTAAATTTGAGTCCTTTGAAGTGGCTAAAAGTAAGATATTGCCCATGTTTCTGTACTCTCTGTGGCACTCAATTCAGTTTGCCCTGGTAAACCTCAAGTGCATTGGTGTCTATTGAAGAACTGTGCATGGGCAGCACATAGCTGGATTACAATTGATCGCAGTATCCGAATTGAGAGGTTACAACTATCAGGGAAGTACAGCCCAAGGCTCTTTTCTCTAGAAAGAGGAAGATGAAGGGATATCCTGAGTGAGGTCTTCAAGATAATGATAGAGTGCGTGTGTTACAGATCACTCGGGGAGTCTGCATTACTGTGACAGCATAGACTTTTTACATGTATGTTGTAGTCTGGAGTTATAGAAGTGATGCTGGAGGCTCTTTCTTTTCATCACATGGCTGACCAGAAATCTCCCTCACTCTTTATGTATTGGCAGATACCCAACCTGCTTGGTCAGATTATGAAACACCTTCCTTGCCCTTCAAGTCTTGGGGTGGGACTTAAACCCAGAGCTTCTGTCCCAGAAGCAGGAATGCGAACCCACTGTGCCACATGACCGCCAGTAAAGAAGGGTAGACAGGGAGAAAAGGATTTGCAGGCATGACTAGAGCAAGGGGCCACACGTATACGGTAGCCACTAATAAATTCAACAGGGAATTCTGCAGAAATGTCTTTATCCAGAAAGTGGTGAGCATGTGGAACTTATTACCACAGCAAGCAGTGGAGTTGAATAATAGAGATGTGTCTAAATGGAAGTTAGGTACATGAGGGAGATAAGAAAAGAAGGATTTTCTGATAGGGTTAGAAATTGCAGGGGGGGGGGTTCATGTGGAGCATGAACATTGGCCCAGACCAGGTCAGCAAAATGGTTGTTTCTATGCTGTGCATTCTGTGTAATTCTTTTCTTTTCGTAAATTTAGAATATCCAATTCATTTTTTCCAATTAAGGGACAATTTAGTGTGGCCAATCCACCTATCCCGTACATCTTTTTGGGTTGTGGGGGTGAAACCCACGTAAACACGGGGAGAATGTGCAAACTCCACATGGACAGAGCCAGGATCGAACCTGGGACCTCGGTGTCGTGAGGCAACTGTGCTAACCACTTGCGCCACCGTGCTGCCCCTAATTCTGTGTAATTCTATGTAATCTTACTCAGATCCAGATAAACACATGGGCGTCTAACCGCCCCCCCCCCCCCCCCCCCTTCAACAGCCCCCTCCAGACCCTGACAGTGAAATTAAATGAAAATCGCTTATTGTCACAAATAGGCTTCAAATGAAGTTACTGTGAAAAGCCCCTAGTCGCCACATTCCGGTGCCTGTTCGGGGAGGCTGGTACGGGAATTGAACCGTGCTGCTGGCCTGCTTTAAAAGCCAGCGATTTAGTCCTGTGCTAGTGTCCTTTCTGTTTAAGAAATGATCAGTGCTCCATGAACGAGTCTCCCACGTCAGCAACAGCGACTGTGGCCCAGTCTCAGCTTTCTCTCCCCGGTTCTGCAGAATTCACTGCCGCTGGACCAGGGTAGCAGCCTCCCATCTCCAGGTGGAGCTGCCTGACACCTCACAGGTCTCTGAATTCCTATACACCTCCAATGGGTACAACAAGAGACAAATGAGTCACACTTACCCCATGTTCATGACCACAAGCTGTAGCTGCCCTCCAGTAACTCCCTCTGAGTCTGAACGAAAGAACAAACCGCCATCTTTCACAACCTCGAGATGTTTAAAGAGCTTATTTAATACAGCGTGACAACTATCTTGGTAAAACTACAATATAAATACTTACTAAACCAGTTCTCTTCATTTTACAGAAAAAAATAAATCCTACATCATCTCATCATTCACTGAGACCAAGGCTCTGGATCTGCTTGTCAAATTCCCCATTGATTTGGTTGAGTATCCTTGCAAAGAGTGACTGTAACTGGATTCATACTAAAACTCCACGTTGAAGGGTGCTGTTCAATACCAGGGCAGCTGATGTTGAAGTCACTGTACACAGCCATGAGAGCGAAAGCTAGTAAATCAGCTGCAAAACAGCCCAGCAAGATACAGAGAATAGTTAACTTTGGAATCTAATCAAGTGATTCATTTAAGAAGCATTTCAATGTGCACTTGTGATGCCGACGCAGACAAGGCTATGGGCCAAGTGCTGGAAAATGGGGTTAGAATACTTAGGTGGTTGCTTTTGGCCGGCGCAGACACGATAGGCTGAAGGGCCTACTCTGTGCTGTAAACCTCTAGTAATCTAAGACTCTATGTGGTT